>NC_066853.1:2146263-2176263 GCF_001640805.2 Lates calcarifer
TAACCTAAAATAACCCTAACCCTAACCCTACCCTGTGGTTCAAAGCCATAACCCTAACCCTAACCCTAACATCTGGCTAAAAGCCATAACCCTAACCCTAACCCCCTAACCCTACCCTGTGGTTCAAAGCCATAACCCTAACCCTAACCCTAACATCTGGTCTAAAAGCCATAATCCTAACCCTAACCCTAACCCTACCCTGTGGTTAAAAGCTGTAACCCTAACCCTAACCCTAACATCTGGCTAAATGCTGTAACCCTAACCCTAACCCTACCCTGTGGTTAAAAGCCATAACCCTAACCCTAACCCTACCCTGTGGTTCAAAGCCATAACCCTAACCCTAACCCTAACCCTAACATCTGGCTAAAAGCCATAACCCTAACCCCTAACCCTACCCCTGTTGGTTCAAAGCCATAACCCTAACCCCCTGTTAGCTAACCCTAACATCTGGCTAAAAGCCATAACCCTAACCCTAACCCTACCCTGTTGTTCAAAGCCATAACCCTAACCCTACCCTGTGGTTAAAAGCTGTAACCCTAACCCTAACCCTAACATCTGGCTAAATGCTGTAACCCTAACCCTAACCTCTGGCTAAAAGCCATAACCCTAACATCTGGCTAAACGCTGTAACCCTAACCCTAACATCTGGCTAAATGCCGTAACCCTAACCCTACCCTGTGGCTAAACATGGTTAAAAGCTGTAACCCTAGCCCTCAGCTACAAGTGGCCTCTGGTTAAAAATATTCACTTTCATACAATATTAAACAGACCATCAAAATATTCAGTGTTCAGAAACATTTATTTGAGTAAGATTTTATCAGTCCCACAGTGGGGAAATTCAGTGTCGCAACAGCAAAAATAGAAAAAAGGCGAGATCCAAAACAATTATAAACAATACGAACAGTATAAACAGGAAAATGTACCGTAATAGATTTGATCTGAGTACTAATGCTGTACTGTTATAACAAAATAATAGCAAAATACCAAAATGAAAAGATGGTTATTTTAAGATGTGTAAAATGTGTAAAAATGTCATAGTACAGTGAGACATCAAAAAATGTTGGTGTATTAAGGTGTCAAAAAAAGTCATAATATAGTATGGTATAAAAACATCAAAAAAATGTCAGAATAAGTATGTCATAAGAATATTTAGATTTACTGATCAGTTTCTGTGACTGGTAAGTGTTCTTGTTTCTGCAGGAGGAGAAGACGACAGCAGCTGAAGACCTGAAGTGGAAGAAAGAAAACAGAAGCGTTACAAAGCTGTTTATTAGATAAAACACCTCCACCATCTAACTGCTGTAAACAGTGCTGCTTTCCTGTCATTCAAGTGAAAACACTTTGTTTTTCTCTACCATCTCTAATGTAGGGCACATTTTCCATAAACTTTATTAAACATCTTTGAGAACATTCAACAGCTTATGATAAAACTATTTAATAATTGTATCACAAGCAGTTAAATTATCACAAGACGCTTTGTAAATATCTTCATCTTTAAAAAATGTGCTCATAACTACATTAACTCTGACCAGCTCTAAGTGTGTCCTTGTGGTCAAATGTCTGTCATTATCTTTGCTGTGATTTGTTAAATGTTGTCTGGAATAAAATCATCAAGTGTCTTTCTGAACTTTTGAGTTGCATTTCTCTATTTTGTACAAATCATTTTATCACATTTTATTTTAAGAAAAAATGTCATGATTCTCATGTTTTAATTTTTAGACTTATTTTAAACATTTTGAAAATATATTTTTGTAAGGTTTTATATTTATTTTTTTATGATTTTACACTCATTGTTCAAATGTAGTTTTTATGGTTTTTAAATTAATTTTTTATAAGTTTCATACTTATGTTTTAAATATATTTTTAAAGGTTTTAACTATATATTTAAAAGATTTATACTTGTTTAAGGTTTTGTACTTAACTTTTTATGGGATTAATACTGTTTAGACCATTTTTTTAAAGATTCTTAATTTTGTACAGGTTTCATGCTTTTACACTTTTTAAAAATCATTTTATTACTTTTAAAGTCTGTGTAAAGCAGTTATATTAATGCACTCTGAGTCAGTCACACCACAGAAAAATGTGCTAATAACCACCCGGCTAATGGTTGAATGGTTAAAAAACTGGCAAATATATAAAATTTGGTTTCAAAATCATGGAAAAATAAGGAGCTCTCTCCTCCTCCTCCCCTGAATTAAAAGGGTTTCTATTCTATTCTAAACTAAGGTTTGATATATTGTTTTACATATTTTTTAAACTGTTTTTTTGCAGCTACATTGTTGAAAAATATTAATTAATACTAATTACAACTGATCAAGTTACAACAGCTTTCATTTGTTGCTCTTTGTTCCAGACAGGTTTTTAAAGAGTCAAACTGCAGCTGAGATAATGAGAGAGTCAGACTGAAAAGAACAAACTAACACTGACCTTCTGGAAATGTCTTCACGTCTGTCTCTTCTCTCTGTGGTTTAATGGTTAAAGTTTGAATCCTGTGGAGAAAAACACAACAAACATTAATATAAAGATGAGACTTTTAACACATCAAAATAAAAGCACAGAGAGTTTCTGGATATTGAACTTCAAACTGTCAAAGACAGAGAAGTAAAGACACTAAATCTAATTAGCTTCTACACAAAGACAAAGAAGCTGCTCTGATTGAAGAACAGACTCCACCAGCTCCTGATATTCACACAGCAGCAGTGGATGGAAAATGTTTGTTTCTCCAAAGTCCGTTCAAATGAAAACTAAATTTGGTTGATAGAAGCCAAAATGAAGCAAAATGACAGAGTTTCTAGTCTGACACTGAACTGAATAAGTTCCTCACATATTTATGATTTACTGTACTAATGAAAAAGATAGAGAGAAAGGAGAGAGACAAAGAAAGAGAGGGAGAGAGAATGAGACACAGGGAGAAAGAGAGAAAGTGTGTGTGTGGGGGGGGGGGGGGGGGGGCTCTGTGTTGGACAGCTGATGTAAAGCTGTTTGTGAATTACCTGGAGGACTCGGTCCTGGTCTCAAAGAACTTCTTCACTGTACGAAGACTCTCTGTGATTGTGGATGAAATGATGAAACCTGGAGGAAATAAAAAGAGAAAAATACAACGTTCAATACGTTATGAACCTATTCCTTATCAACAGTTTAACCATGAAAACACAGAGAAATATTTAACATTACAGCTGAAGGGCTGGGCTGTTTACTGTCACATATGACAAGAAAAATCATCACATCTTTAAGAATCAATAACAATAAATATTGAAAAATAAACTAAATGATTATCTTACATCTTAAATTTCTATATTAACTATCAGGTCAGCTAATCACTGGAGGAATCGAGTATATTACTGTGAAATGCAGAATAAAAACTTTCACTTAAGTAAAGTTTGGAAAGCAGGGTTTTAACTTGTGGCATTTTTATTTATACTTCAGTTCACAGGTAGAAAATTAACCGACAACTATTCTGAGTTTTTAGAGATTATTATAACTAGTTCTATTTACAGACACAATCAGTTATTATCAGGATTATTATCACTGTTACTAACATCAATACTTCAGCTCATCAACACATGTTTTTCAGACTGAGTTCATCTTTAGGACACACACCTGTTTGGTTTGTCAGGTGAGAGCTGGTGTTTCTGTCCAGGCTGCAGCAGCTGAACCAGTAAACCTGGAAAACACAAGTACAACACCTGAAAATCACATTTTGAGTTTTAAGGTTGAATAAATTCACTATGATATTAGAACATAACTTTATTGATATCAAAGAGAAAAGCTGTTAGATAGTTTCAATTCATTCAATGAGGCCTCGGTGGATGATTCAGCTCCCAGTAAAAACCTCCTGAGCGATGAACACTGAAGGAATCCTGATCTAAAGACAAGCTGAGCATCTAAAAACAATGTGAGCTAAAGTTAGCGACAGCTCGGTCATCAGACAGCACGCCCTTATCAAACAGATTATCAACTCTGATCGTGAGACAATAACTCCTGTAAAGAGTATGAAGCATGACCTGGGATAGACTCAAAACTACAAAGACACAACACGATGCAAAACAACCACAAAGATGCTGACCATGAGTAGATGTAAAGCTGCTAGAGGCGCAAAACGATGCAATACCGCCACAAACAGACACAAAATGATCACATCGACACGATAATCCGCCATAAGCTGATTTAAAATAACCAAGATAGATGCTAATGCTAGCGCTCGCCTCTAATGCTAGAGCCAACACCCAGGTGTAAACCAGCTAGGTAGAGACGCAAACGATATAAAATGACCACAAATAGCCACAGACCGGTGACAACGACATAATAATATATAAACCACCGTTAAACCACCACAAACTGAGATTAAAATGACCAGGATGGAACATAAAATGACAAAGAGACGCAAAATGGCGGTGAAGAGAAAACAAATCCATACAGGGATTTATACAGGCTACCAAAAGCTCACTGTGTTATAACCCGTCCACGTTATGTGCCCACAGCTCATGTCAGGGGCGCCTTTGTCACAGAAAACACACTAACCACGC
This sequence comes from Lates calcarifer, assembly GCF_001640805.2. NCBI lineage: Eukaryota > Metazoa > Chordata > Actinopteri > Centropomidae > Lates > Lates calcarifer. The sequence goes on from NC_066853.1 coordinate 2,150,790, forward strand.
CATAAAATCGATTTAAAACATAAGAGCGACGGTAGAGGCTAATGCTAGGGCTAAAGCTAATGCTACCGTTCGCAGCTAATCAGTTAGCTCGTTAGCCTCACCTTAGCTTTACAGGTAGTGTTCAGGGTCCACCCTCACTGGTGTTCGGCAATAAGCTCCACAGCTTGGCGTACCGTCCAAACTTACTCGGCAGTGAAGTTTCTGAAATCGCTACCAAACCGAAGCGACGGTCCAAAGCTGTTTTTACTCCTGTTTTCACTCGTTTTTTTTCGACTTTGTTTCTCTGCTGCTCCGCTCTGTTGCTGCTTCTGCTCCCCCCACAGCAGCTCACGTTCAATGACGTCACACGCCAACCAACATCGACACACGAAACGCTGATTGGTTGGCTAACTCTGCTCCGCCTAGCAACCGCTACTGATTGGTCGAAATAGCTCTACACTGTAATAAAAATGTCTGCAAACAAAACCATAAAATTAAGGTTAAATATCCTGATAATTAAAAATTTACAGAAATTCGTGGTAAAGCTTTGGCAGAAAAACACTGTTATTTTACAGATTTTTCTAAATTATTACAAGCAAACATCTTCAGTGATTCAATTATGCTCATGGCTGTAAAATAACATTTTATATTAGAAAACACAATAAAAAGTATGTAAAAATAATATATACAACTGAGTAGATACAGGCAAACCAGTTCTTTATATAGGCAGATTTATTCTCATGTGATTTGCCAGTGTATTGTGAGTTCTGAGGGAATAGGTCTGGCCCTGTTTTCAGGTACAACAATCCAAACTGGAGAAAGTGATGAAGAGATGACAGTGAAACATCTGCAGAACATCCAGAGCAATAAACTGAATGGTAAGGAATAAAACTGCAGGTTTTATTAACTCCTGTTAAACTGGCTGATATTTAAATCAAGTTTAACTGAAATCTTGACCTAGCTGGCATCAGCCAGCAGGGGGCAACATCGGTACATACAGCGGGAGAAACTGCATTTTGTGCCTCCACCACCAGGGGTCGCTATAACATCAGGCCCCACCCAGCAGAGATACAGCACAGGGTACATCCATGCTCCTCACCTGTGACAAAACTCTGGGTTCCCGTCTGCTCATCCACTTCCTCAAATCCCTGCCCAGGTCCACCGATGAGTGTCCCCTCACCCAGACACAGAGTCCCTCCTGTTAATATCTGAAATGTTCTTTTTGAAAAGGAAGAGTTGAGTGTCCTCTCTTTGCAGAATCGTAGCTCAAGTCTTAAATCTTGAGTCTGAGTGAATATTTGCTGTAAACAGAGTAAATCAGTCCAGATCACAGCAGTTTAAAAATAAAGGCAGAGCAGGTTTTCAGTTTTTGTACAGATTTATTTTTTCATTTTCCAGAGTTGTTTCAAATAATCAAAATGACTTATAAACAGATAAATTATGGCTCTGATACACTGGGGAGAGAAGACGTCATTTGACCATCTCATCCTGGACTGAACCAAGTCTCCTTGGAGTGTACCAAGTCTGAATCCCCTTTAAGCTGAGAGAACTGTATCCTGCTTGTTGATGGACATTTCAGACAGTTAAAATTATTAGTTTTTATCATTTTTACCAAACTAATTCAAGATCCAGCAGCAATTTCCTAAAGAGGCTGGATGAGACGGTCGTCGGGTTTTTAAATCGGGAACAGTAGTTTCTCTTGGCAGGTCTAACATGGCCACAACGGATGATCATGGACGGTACTTAGCATTTCTCTCATCTGGCACTCTGCAGCAGGACAGACAGCAAAAACCTTACCCAGAATTCACCTGGTTTTCAGACATTCCTGCCACAGAAACCACAGACTAGTCCTTTAAGTCCAGTCCAGCTTTTTGCTGGGGGTTCAGACCAGGACACACACACACACACACACACACAGCGGCAACACTTTCAGGCAGTTTCTACATGTTTATGATCTTTGTATCTTTCACTCTGTGCAGCTGAGTGCATCAGTGTCTTGCTCAGAGGCACCTCGGCAGAGTTCAAATCTGTTTTCATCATGAGGAAGGTTGGTGGTCAAACTGTGATGATTCATTTATTTGCCAAAAATAAATAATCAGCTTTCAATATTCACTGTTGCCTCAAAATGTTGCCGGTGTATCGATGCCATCAGACTGGTACTGAAGTAGTCCTGCACCTTTGAAACAGTTTAAGGCCAGAGGTACATTAACACTACGTTAAAAAACAATTTAAAAAACTAAGAACAGAAGAAGCTTTGCGTATGCTTCGGGGTATTTACACGACAGATGTTTGTTTTGTTTTTTTCTGTGCTCCAGTGCAGAGCGAACAACCGTGGCTGTTGATGGAAACTTTAGCTCTTGCAGGATTTGAACCTGTGACAAGAAAAACTCTGTTCCTTCATTAATTGGATGGAGATGGAGAAAAAAATCCAAAACAAAAACTCAACTCTCCATATCCAGATCCAAAACAGGCAAAGTCATTTTCTGACACTGATCAGTTATAAAAACAGTGAGTCTGTAAACAAAAGTTGAAACAGATTGTTGTTGATTTTTTGTCAACGCAGTTTTTTTCTTTGTTTTTTTTTGCACATAAAATATACACCTTATGTTGAGAGGGTTCCTGGGATCTGACAGTCCTCCAGGCAGGAAACAGCTGCTGTACCACTGCAGCATTAATTCTCATTCTTCTGAAAATAGGATTAAGATACGATCTTTCCTATCGTACACAAGCATCCTTCAGGTATCGTCACTACACGTCTCATCGTGATTAGTTTTTTCTCTATCTTTAACGTACCGTATTAAAAAAGGTTGTTGACATGCACATTCTCTCCTCACAGACAGTGAAAGTCCCAGAGCTGCAGATGGACTGAGTTTGGACTGTGACTCTACGCTGAGCTGATGAAGGTGTGCGAGACGAGAACAGGACACGCTCCAGTTTCAGTTCTAAAGGTGGCGGTCAGGAAGAGGAGCGTAAAATAAAATGGATGAATTTATAGAGACAGAGAGAATGATATCATGGTTTTCTAAGTGTCTATCATGAGTCACAATATTACAGGAGTGCGATGCTACATGTATGGATTATTCCTAAATACAAATTTTGGATTAAAAACAAAAACTAGCTGCCTCTCTCCCTCGTCTCTGATCAGATCTCTCCTCTGTCAGCACCAGGAGTCTGACCCTGCAGGTCTCTGTAAACTGGGAGGACCAGTCAGGTTCTGTAACTCAGTGCAGGGCTGGCTGATAAAACGAAATAAAGTGACGATATCATTTTCTTTGATAGAAATATAATAACTGGTTGATAGAATGAATTTCCATGCTTTGGTTTGGTCACACTCTGACCATTAAGAAAGTTTAAAACCACAGTTAACGTTTCTCATGATGACTATCGATCTCAACTGATATGAAATATATTAAACGTTTGCTGCCGTATCACCCAGCTCTAACTGAGTTGACTTATTTTCCATATGCAAACGCTCATCTCCTGGAAAGACATCATGGAGTCAAACGTTGTTTTTGTGTCCAGACTCAGTCCATCAGTGGCTGTGGACGCCAGTGTTTCCTCATTATAACTCATGTTAATGTTCTGTAGCTCACACTGCAGACACGACACACTCCCAAACCTCAGCTCCTCCGCCTCAAAAACTACAGAAGGTAACGCTACAATCAACTGAATCAATATCCCAACACCCCCCCCCCGACACACACACACACACACACACACACACACACACAGGAAAGTTGAATTTAAAAAAATGATAAATGTAAATCAACAAATGCACTTATAGGAGATGATGAAATGAGTCCAACTGAAACCCACACATGAATCTCTCACACACAGTCTGCAGCAGAGGGTGCTGGTTGGCTGTTGTGGTCTGGGGCTTTAACAGACAAGGTAGAAAAAAACACACACTGATTTAAAAAAAAAAAAAAACTCCCATGAGTCTTTGGGCTCTCTCTCCCACGTCGGGTTTGTTCGTACCGGCTGAGGGCGGCTGCTGCCCTCCATCTTCCTGTCTGAGTCCAGTGGAGCGTCGAAAAAGAGAAATTACAGGAAGAAACTGCCCTTCTTTCTCCCTATGAGGGTGACGGAGGGGGGGGGGGCAAGCTGGGGGTCAAAGGTCACAGAATGATGGAGCGGTCGGTGCAAGTCACAAAAGATAAAGAAAAAAGATGGGAGAGAGAGACTGGTTATGTAGCAGCCATCAGCATCTCCCGAAAACAAAAAGAGAAGAAGAGAGGAGACGGAGGAAGGAGGGATGGTAGAGAGAGAGAGAGAGAGAGAGGAATAAACAGACAAAATAATGAGTGCAAGGCTAGCTAGCGGTTGTTCTTAGCCGCCTCCTTGGCAGCCAGAATGAGAGGAGTCAGGCTGGAGAGAGGCTTCGCCATCTTCAGAAACTGATGCTGAGAGAGGGGAGGGAGGGGGAGAGAGGAGGGGAGGAGGAGGAGGAGGGGAAGGACAGGAAGAGTGGGAAAGGGAACAAGGGAGGGAGGAGAGAGAGAGAAATGTTTCAGTTCACTGTACAGAGAATCTGAGGCCTGTACTACGACGAGTTGTCACATGTTCTGTAGAATCTGAATCTGTAATAAAAGACGTGAGGACTCTGACGCTGTATGAATGTGATGCTGTTGAACTTCAGTTTAACAGTAATTCCTCAGTGGACTTGTACCTGCAGCAGTTCTTTGGCCGACCCTCTCTTCTCCACGTCCATCTCCAGACAGCGGTTCAGGAAGTCTCTGAATATCGTCGACAGTTTCTCCGGGTTCTGCAGCTCTGGCGTCCCGTTGGTTGCTATGAGATACAGCGCCTAGGCAACGCACATCAACAGCGTGTTAGTCCACGGGAAGCCAGGTACACAAACACACGTTTAAAGCCGGCATGAGCAGGATTTGGAAATCTGTAACGTTGGTGCCACCTAGTGGTGATTTTTGACAACGACACCATGATTACTGCAGAGAAACACAACCACCCTTTGTGTTGGTATTTACTGTCATATTCTGTCACATTCAGAGGGAGCCTCTCTGTCTAACCTACAGTCTGTATTCTCATTAAACAGCCTCACCCTGAGTGGATTTTCATTCAGGTACGGCGGCTCGCCCTCCACCATCTCTATGGCCATGATGCCCAGGGACCAGATGTCCACTTTGGGGCCGTAGGCTTTACGGGTCACGACCTCCGGAGCCATCCAGTACGGAGTCCCGACCATGGTGCTGCGTTTACTCTGCTCCGGAGTGATCTGAGCGCAGAAGCCAAAGTCAGCTGGAGGGAGGAGAGAGGACAAGATTAGTCCACGTCTTCACGACGTCTGAAAGAAAACGATGAACTTTTATTCACCGACAATCTGTGACGTAATGAAACGTTTCCGCTGTGATCACTCTGACCAGTCAGAGCCTCCCCTGCTGGTCAACATCAGAAACTACAACAACAACCCTCAGCTACGAAGCTAGCAGCCACATATCCACTGTGAATAAAGATTCAGTCGATGAATAATGAAGTGATATGAGCTGTCGTGGACTGACTGAGTTTGACGGAGCCGTCCATGCCCAGCAGGATGTTGTCGCTCTTGATGTCTCGATGGATGACCTGGTTCGAGTGGAGGAACTCCAACGCCTGGAGACACTGCAGGGAGACAGAGAGAGAATATGAGTGAATGTGTTTCTGACGTGGTCTTTAAAGCCCAGAAAAGTAACTCCCTTCTTTTCGGAACGTCCCTTCAAACTCTGAAACCAAACATGGCGTCTCGTACCTCTCTGCACACAGCCGCTATCTGAGCTTCATCCATGCAGGTTTCCGTGACGACGTCGGTCAACGAGCCTCCGGCCAGGTACTCCATCACCACCCACAGCTCGTCACCCACCAGGTAACTATGGAAACATCAACAGATGCAAGTTTTCGTGTTAACAACAGACTGAAGAGACTGAAGGAAAAGTGCCTCACAGCCGTTACACTGTATGTTAAAGTTGTAGTCAGCAAAATACACAATCAGTCTAAATATAAAATAACTTCTGTAATGAATTTTGTACATTTGGCCTCAAATCCTCTAATGTAAATATCACATTTCATTCCCTTGTTTCTCTTGTTGAGTCAGAGTCCGACACTCTTTAATATTTAGATATAAAGTCTGAATATCTTCCATCCATTCCTTCTTCAGTCCAGGCTCCACTTCATCTCAGGAGAGCCTCGTTCCTGAAGTTCCTAAATTTAGAACAGGAGCTCAGTAAAAAGGCCTTTGAATGCTTTGCTTCTCTCAGATGGAGGAGGATCTGAAAACGGATCGACGGATTCCTTTGGCTGATTTTAAAGTTTTAATTGAGTCCTCCACTGCATGTTCAGCTTCTGCTCGGTGACGTTTTGTTTTTCTTGTAGAGTGGATTCGCTCTCTCCCCGTGTAAACAGAATGTAAATGAATTGAGTGAATGCAGCTCTGACATGTCACGGTCACAACATTGAACAGCTTGAAACGAATGCATTCTTCTGTCAGTCCTGTAAAACTCTCCACAAATCAGCGACGCTGAAAATGTTGTTTCCATGGGGATGACGGCGTTATCACCAGTCCTGCATGTGCCTGGATGTCTCTAAAGGAAAAACGGGTAACTACGGCAACCAGACACTCCCCTCCCTCACACACACACATCCAGCGGGTTGCCATGGCAACAGCAACATTGAACCGGATAACCTCTCAGACTCTACAGACTCGACAGCTCAGCTGTGCTTCCTCAGTAACATCTGGAATCCTGGAAACATCTGGAACATCACAGAGGGGTTTTTCCAGGTTTCCAGGAAACAGTCTGAGATCTGGTTTTTTAATGTAAGGTTTTAACGTCAGCTGTCCTCTCTCTGTGTGTCTAACCTGTCCAGGTAGTTGACGATGTTCGGGTTCTTGTTTTCCCTCATCACCAGAATCTCGTTGATGATCAGCTCTTTCTTCGGCTGCTGCTGCAGGTTCATCTGTTTAATGGCGACCTGAGAGAAAAGAGAAACATGTGACTTCACTGCAGGTTCAGACTGAGGGAAGAAGAGAAGGAGAGACGGGTTACGAAAAGAAAACGATAATGTGACGTGCGAGTAAAAGACAACAAGAGGATGAAGAGACAGACAGACAGACAGCACAGGTGGTGAGGAGGGGAATATCTAAATCCAGAGGCAGTCAAAGGTCGTTAGTCAGCGCCGTCTGACAGCCTTTAAAAACTGAGCACACAGACTAATCCTCCGAGAGTGAAACGGAGGAGGATTAGCCCGACACACGAGCTGAGCTCCTTAAAAATTAACCTGAAAGTCACAGTTATTGAAGCCAGACTTTAATCCAGTTACTGCCACAATGTTCTCACTGTGCAAACCCCAGCTGCACTTCCTGCTCCTCCCTCCGGTCGCTTTCCTTCTCCTCTTTGCCTCATTTTACCTGATTCAAGGCTCGAAACCCTGAATGAGCCTGAAGACGTTTCCTTTAAACTTCCTGTCGAGCCTTTAACATCAAGCATCTTCTCAGTTTGAGCTAAATTTCTTCAGTCAGGGAAATGAACTCACTTCAGCATCATGGTTTAATGAACTGTTAATTAACCTTTCAGCTAACATGAAGCCAAACTTTCTCTTTGACTTCAAGACGTTTAACTGGATTCTCACCCAGTCAGTATTTAAACTTGAGTAAAATCTGAATTACCACCTCTTGCTTTTATGCATCCAACAACCAGTCCAGATGCAGTTAGCATGTGAATTCTTCAGTCATGGCAAAAACAGTAACCTTTGACCTCCATCCACCAAAATCTAATCAGTTCATCCTTGAGTCTGAGTGAACATTTGTTCCAAATCTGGAGAAATTCCCTCAAAGTGTTACAGAGATATTAACACTAAAACACACTGTCGCCGGCGTGGAGGCTTAAAAACTAAATTAAATGAATATCGTGTCGACTGTTAAACATCATGGATGTTAAGAAGGGTTGAAGGAAAAACCTCTGAACCTGAATCTTGTCAAAAAGTTTATCTTTTGCAGGATTTTCAGCCGTTTTTTGCAGCATTAGCTCTGTGACAGAGCTAGCTGTTAGCTGACGGAGGACAGAGAGCGGAGGAATGTAGGAAGGAGGAAAAATATTGAGAATGATAAAAACGTACCTCCTGTCCTGTAGCGATGTCGATAGCCGTGTACACCGTCCCAGACGCCCTGAGACAGACAGGAGACAGTAAGCGTGAGGACAGCATTCAAATGGTGAACCAATCAGCAGCCACCGCAGATCTGTGACTTACCCCTGTCCGATCTTCTCGAAGCGCGTATATTTCTTCTTGGGGTCTCCAACACTCACGATCGTCCCTGAGTTTAAAGACAGAGAGAGGAAAAGCAAAAAGCCACTGAATGACTGATCACAACAAACAACAACCAGCTGGAGTCTGTAAGAAAATCAGGCCCCATGATCCACAGCTGAATCTGAATGGATAGAAGTCTTTCTATCCATCCTAATTCTACTCTATGTTCATCACACTCGATGCAGCATGCTGACTGGGAGAAAGAGCAGAGAGAGGACAGACGGAAAGGAAGATGGAGCAGAGAGAACGAGGGGATGAGACAAAAAATAAACAGGTCAGAAACAAAAGAAAGAAAGAAAGAAAGAAAGAAAGAGAGAAATCTCTGTCTGCAGTTCAGTAATCAGAGTCCACAGCAGGAAAGTGATTAGAGGACAAAACTTGGAGTCACTCTGAAACCGCAAGAGACCGGACGATGGAGAGAGAAGAGGACGACCAATCAGACGTGAGGATTGAACAGAGGGGGGCGGGGACAGTGAATATCAGGTCTGTCAATCAGAAAGACGGACAGACAGGCAGAATCCTGGTCTTACCAGCAGAGGGAGACCTGAGCACATCTGGACAGGCGTGGGGCATGGTTTAAAAAATATACAGGCTTTTTACTCATGGGTTACAAACACACAACAACACAGTTTAATATGCGGAGGAGGTTTTTAAAAATATCTGGGGTTCATGAAGAGTTTTTAAAAGTAAAAGTTTTAGTGATCCTGTTTTTTTTCTTCTGCATAAATTTCAGTTTATTATTTTCTGACTTCTCTCCAACAATTCTATTTGTTCAGTTTCTGCCTTTCGAGGTTTAAACAAAAAGTATTTTTGATAAACTTGAGAACCAGTGCATCACCAGGAGAAAGAGAATAAAATGATTTCTTCTCATTTTACATCTATATTACTTAACTCATTTCATTCTTTAAAGCAACAAACAGCAGTAATTAATTCTGTTGGTTCAATCTCTCGAGCCGAGCTCCGACTTTGTACTGAACTGAAACGCGGCCAAATGGTGCATTTTACCCACAATCCCCGGCTTCTGGAGCAGGAAGTGCTGTGGCTGTAACAAACACACCAACACTCCATTTAAAATTCTTGACATTTCCGTCAGTTTCCTGGACATCAGAGATGAGCGCTGGTTTTTTATAAGTGATCTACACCAGTAAACATTATGGCTTAATTCTGGTTTAAATCGAGGATTATCACAGAGACAAAGCCTTCCTGTAAATCCACATCTGGCTGACGTTAACTGCTGCAGTTAGAGCGTCAAGATGAGACTGTGGGTTTCCAGGGGTCTGAGCAAACCACTGAACACAAATCACATACTTTTAATAGCCGCGGTTCATTTCTGAGAAAACAAAACCATCTTCCTGTTAGCATCTGTTAGCTGTAGCGGTAAACACGGCTCTGTCGCTGAGAGTCAGGACAGGCTGCTCTGTCGGAGGGTGAAAACAACAGAGTGAAGTTTTTAACAGGAACATTTAAAGAGTGTGAGACGCTGCAGGCAGCTTCTTATGCAAGCAAGAAGTGATAATGTTGTTATGTTGTCTGAACAATGCTTTCTGACTCGGACTTGTTAAAAACTTAATAAAATACTGTTTAAAAAAAAACAAGAGAATATTTGCTGAGATAACCAGCGAGCCCAAAATAAATTCAGACCTGCTCTGTGAGAGAAAGAGTGCAGTGCAGAGAAAGACAATGTGATGAAACAGCCTGCCAAAAATAAGAGTGTAAATGAGACTAAAATTAGTACACGGAGACTCTGTCCTCACTGAACTGCAGCAGGCACAGACTGAAGATCTGAATCACATGATTACCTTTTATAGTCAGGCAGGACATACATTATTTAATGTTGATATTGTGTAATATCTCTATATAAATACTAAGTAAAGAAAGAAAAGGAGCTTTAGCTTGTTACAAGTCTGAGTCTAAGTGATCACAGCTCATTGGTTTTAATCTCCAAACCCAATAAAAGCTTTAACATTTATCAGCAGAGCAGCTTGGACTTTAAATGACCTCAGTCGTAGACAGTTTAACCTTTAACCAGGTGGAGTCACTGCTTCTCAATAGTCTGAGGTCCTGATGGTGTCTGCAGCCTCTGAATGTCACCACAGCAAACTCCTTCATGAACCTGGCTCTGTGCACAGAGGCAGGTTCATGCTGAAACAGAAAGCTGCCACAGTACTGGAACACTGTGAAACATCGCTGCAGCTCTAACACAAGCTCAAACCACGTCAACACCCCCAGATTTAAAGAACACACGAGGCGTTTTTGGACCGCAGGAACTCGCAGGACTCTCCCACTCAAAGGTCATTTTAAAAAGCTGTGCAGCCGTGTAAACACCTCCTCCTTTGTTTGGTGCATGTATGTATTCTGAACTGTTAGATGTTAAGCTACAGGTCTTGAGCCTCTGAGTGTGTGAACGAGCCTTACGTAGCTTCTCCAGGATCTCCTCGTCCGACATCTTCTTCTTCCTGGTTTTGTCCTGGGGACGGGGCAGGGAGGGCCCGGGGGCGGGGCTCGCACTGGGAGGGCTGCTGGGAGCTCCTTCTGTGGCGGGGGCGGGGGTGAGGGGGCGGGGGTGACGGTGGCGGCGGCGGCGGCGGCCGTCGGCAGGGTGATGGGGGAGGTCGCGGCATCTTTGGTCGGAGGAGGAGGGAGGGGCTCGATCACTGAGCGAGTGTATATCTGAAAGGATATTTATATATATTTACATCTGCATATATAATGAGCTGACTGTAAATACAGGCTGTCAACAGCCAGCCAGCCAGTAACAAACATACTCATGTTCAAGTGCAGATGAAGTAAAACTAACTGAGCTGTGAGACGTTCAAGTACCACTTCACTTTCAGACTGTTGGGATGGAAAGACAAAATATCACAGAGGCTCCAGAGTGAGTGAGTGTGTGTGTGTGTGTGTGTGTGTGTGTGTGTGTGTGTGTGTGTGTTTTATGGTGGGAGTTCCAGTCAGGTGCACTAGACTCGTCACCGAGGAAACGGTGGTGGCGCCATGGAAGCAGCCTGTCAACCGCCGACCTGTCTGACAGAGGAGCAACAATGTGTGTGTGTGTGTGTGTGAGAAAGAGGGAAGGACATAAAAAAGGAATGTGTGTGTGTGTGTGTGTGTGTGTGTGTGTGTGTGTGTGTGTGTGAGGAGAATATTGCGACATTGAACAGTTTATCGTCACTGTCAGTTCAAACTCTTTGGATAAAACTTTATTAAACCAAATAGTCGTTTTGTTGCTTCAGAGACAGCCGATCAATAACTACTCTGATAATCGATTAATCGATTTAAAGTCTGTATCTTCTCGACTGTGTGGATGTTAAAGTGTAAATCTTTAGGTTTGGGACCATTTGTCAAACAAAGGAAACACAATGAAGAAGCCACGTGTGATTCTGGAAACTGATTTTTTTTTACATTTTATGGACAAAGTGATCGATCAATAACGAGAAAAAACAAACAGCAAATTAACTTCTGATGAAAACACTGTGGTTCTCAGTGTGAGACCTGAGCTAAGATGCAGCCCTGTGAGAACTCCTCCTCCATGGAGGGTGTAACACTCAGGTTTTGCTGCCTGTTTTGGAGACGTGTTGATTCGTCTGTGTGGTCGTTCTGTGGGACGTAGTTTGTGCTCATATTGAACTGTAGTGCTTTATACAGGGAGGTGTTTCTGTCTGCCAGCCTCCACAATGACCACTTCAATCAACACTCACCCACAAAACCTGAACATTATAACCTTCATGAGGAGACGATGTATCAGACCCACTGTCTTTATTATTATTCAGCCATGAACGTCTGGACTGAACTGCTGTAGGTGTGTATCATGGAAAAAAACAAGAGCTGGCTGTTGGTGGAGAGAGTGAGGCCTCTTGTCAAATTAGTGTGTGTGTGTGTGTGTGTGTGAACTGACCTCCCAGAGAACAGAGAGCTTCTTTGAAAAACTGTTTCTAAATAAAAACCTCAGCTTTCCCCTGTGACTCTCTCTCTCTCTCTCTCTCTCTCTCTCTCTCTCTCTCTCTCTCTCACACACACACACACACACTCTGAAGTGTGTGTGGTCTTATTAGAGAGGTGAAGTGAGGCAGGAGACAGGTCCATTTAAAGATTAATGGGCATAAAGAGCGAAGCTACCTGGGCTTCAGTAAATGACTCCTGTGGGACAGAGCTGATGTTTAGAGAGCTACCTGTGTGTGTGTGTGTGTGTGTGTGTGTGTGTGTGTTGTGTGTGTGTGTGTGTGTGTGTGTGTGTGTGTTACTGTACGCTGTTTTTATCTGATGAACTTGAGGCACAAAACAAAACACACGTGTGTCTACGTATTTTAGGTCATGAGACTTCCTGCAGGAAATGGAAGTGTTTACCTGGACGGACAGGTGTGGCAGCAGTACGAGTGTGTGTGTGTGTGTGTGGTGTGTGTGTGTGTGTTCTTACGGATTTGGTGTGCTCTGGTCGGGGGGCGATCACCGGCGGCGGCTCGGCCTCATCCTCGTCCTCGTCCTCGGACACGGTTGCTATGGCGGGCGTCTCTGACACGGCCTTGGCGCTCTGCGTGACGTCACAGGGGGAGAGAGGGCGGAGCCTCAGTGACACCATCGTCACGTGAGCCAACAGCGACACGAGACCCATCATGCTACCGCTGCTACTCTCACTTCCTCTGCTGCCTCATCGTCTCTAGCTGCTTCTTCTCCGCTCGTCTTTCCTCCTCCCTTCTTTCTCGCCTCCCTCTCTGTCTTTCTGATTCCCTCCTCTCATCATCACTGTCGATGTCCGAGAGCTCTGGTCATGTCTGGCTCCTGATGCCACTAGTCACACATCCTCCTCTCTCTCCATCCCTCTCTTCCTCTCTCTCTCTCTCTCTCTCTCTCTCTGACAGTCTGATACTCGGCCGGTGGCCAAGCTGCAGAGACGGGGATGTAACGGTGAACGGAGGAAAAGATGCTGATTCACAATGCAGACACAGCGAGAGAGAGAGAGAGAGAGAGGAGAGAGAGGAGAGAGAGGAAGATGAGTGCATCTCAAGGAGTGGCATCCTCATCACTTCCTCCTCCTCCTTTATCCTCACCTTCATAGTTTGGTTTAAAGGCACCTTTCAGACACTTTCACTGCAGCAAAAACAAAAATAAGAATCCCTGAGTTTGGAGCTGTGTGTGTGTCCAGGTACGACACCTTTAAGTACTTTTTTCAGACACAGGAACATTTTGCTAAATGAAAATGTTTTGCAAATGAATAAAGTGTTAATAATGAACACAAACAAGACACACCTTCCACACCCTGCTGTGTTTCTACCTCGTCTCCTCCACTCCTCCTTTTAATCTTCTCGGCGTCTCTCCTCTCTCTCTCTTTCTCTCTTAATCCTTTCATTCCTCGCTCCCTGGACAAACTACAGCCAGGCTCCACTTCCCCTTCAACACAGTCTCCTCTCAAGTTTGTCCTCAAAAAAAAAAACTTTAAAGCTAAGAAAACAATGACTCCTCAACCCATCATTAGGTTTTATCAGCTGACATCTGTGGCTGACGTGTTGACAGACGTGATCTTACCGTTGTGGTGGAGGAGCTGTAGGCATCTGTGTTCTTATCTGGAGAGAAAAAACAGGGAGGCGTCTGATCATCGATCATAAACAGAGACAAGACTGTGACGTCTGTGATTACCTGAGGAGACACTGAGAGAGAGTGTGTGTGTGTGTGTGTACCTGTGAAGCTCATGTATTTCTGGCTGTTGGCCGTTTCCTTTGAGTCGTAGAACTTTAAGACGTCGAGGACGGCCTGAGGGTTCTTCTTCTGCTCCAGCTTGGTGATGTTGGACGTCTGCAGGAGCCGGGCCCACTGCTCCGGCATGCCCTACACACACACACACACACACACACACACACACACACACACACACACACACACACACACACACACACACAGGCTTGGTAAAGAGTCCTAAACAAGGCCGTCTTGTCATATTTGTCATATAACTGGGTCACATCTTGTTTTCCAGCTCTCTCTCTTCTCGTCTGTTGGGTCAGTCCATCACACACACTCCTCCACTTCCTGCTCCATCACTCCACTTCAGGTCTCATCTTTCCTTAATGTTAAACCATCCATCCATCCATCATCCACCCATCCATCATCCACCCATCCCCATCCATCATCCACCCATCCATCATCCACCCATCCATCCATCCATCCATCCATCATCCATCCATCCTCTCTGTAAACAGCTCTACTGTGGTTTACTCACTGAGTTACATTGAGGTTGTGTTGATTTGAGTAAAAATGACAAATGTGTGTGAAGAAGCAGGAGCTATGTCCCAGATTACAGAGCGGAGTAGCTCACACACACACACACACACACACACACACACACACACACACGGTTTAACTCGCAGCTAAAAGAGCCTGGTCAGGCGGATCGGAGTCAGCTAAACAAGGCGTCTTTGTCTAATGTCATTACTTAAAAAGGTTCATTTGCCAAGTGTGTGTGTATCAAACACGCAGACACACACACTTGCACGCAACATTGAACATGGGTCCTTTGGTGAGCAATTAAAAAGTGATGCTAACACACAAACACACACCTCAGACACACACTGCAGTTGCTTTCAGTAAATTTAGGGAGTGTTACCACACATAGGCGAACAAACACACAACAACAACACACACACACACACACACACTTACAGTGAACTCTCCGGTAACAGCATCAAAGCCGACATGGATGGTGTGTTCGAAATCAGACGGCAGAGAAATCTCAGGACGCTCCTTCTTCTTATAGGCTGAAAGAAAAAACAACAGGAAATCTAAACACAGTAATAAACAGAACATGGAGTTTACAAGTCAGATTACACTTGTTAAAGTGTTATTATACATATATATATATATTATATAAACTAGCTTTCAACCTTAGGGAGAAAGAACTGTACAAGAATGAATATTTCTGAGTGGAAAACAAAAGGATTTCTGTCTCTAACTTTGCATTTAAAGGCTGAAGAAGCTGCAACAAGGCAAAAATTAAACCAAGAAAATCCTAAATGCAACTTTAAAATAACTCCCTTGAAGAGGAGGTGCTCTGAAAATAAGTCAAATAAAGAGGAGAACACAGAGAGAGTGAGGAGACAGAGGCAGAGATGCAGACAAAGACTGAAGGAGAGACACCATATGTTGGAAACGAGGTGATCCTCGGGGAAATCATAACTCCAGACAGCAGAGCCCCGCGAGACGACTCACAATGATGCAGGACCACCAGCTTCACGCAAAGCATCATGGGTAATCTGTGGCTGCCTGTGGAAGCGTACAGAGAGGTCGTCCGGAGACGCACTGCAGCTCGTCTCAGTGGAAAATATCTCGACAGAGAACCAGCAGCTGGTCGCGGCGACAGAAGGGTGGACGCTTGTCGATTCAGTGGTTTTAACAACAACAGACTGGTATCTCCACCCACACTCCCCTTCCATCCATATACATTAAAAACATAGCTAGCAGGCAGTTAGCGTAGCTTAGCATAAAGACTGGACGCAGGGGGAAACTGCTAGCTCTCCTGTCGGGGCGGTTCGGCCATTTTAAGACAAGACTCGGTTGTTAAGTTAACAGCCTGCAGGGATGGCTTCTATCTGAGCAGCAGCAGCAGAAAGTGTGTGTGTGTGTGTGTGTGTGTGTGTGTGTGAGCAGATGCATGTACAGTATTGTGTAAAGTAGGCCAGACATGTGATGTGAGACGTGTACAATGAAGCTGTTTTCACAGAGCTGGACTGAAGGTCAGGTGACACACACCAACAACAGTTAACACTGGGCTGTTTGAGAGTTTCCTCTGCTGCTCAACATGGTTTCCTCCTCAGGTGGAGGTGACGACCATCTCTCCTGCAGCCAACCGTCCTTTTTACTGAGGAAGGTTCCTGACCGAGTGAAACGACCCTGAAGCACCTGAGTGTCAGCCATGATCAGAGCTGGTCCAGGTCTCTACATGTCCAGGAGCTTCCTGTCTTATCTCCTTTAGCAGAGGAGACACTGGACCTTCCTTTACTTTATGCCGTCCCACAATTCCTTGCAGCAGCAGCGTTTAAAGCGACGCACGGCGGCAGATCCACGAACATGTAGAGGCAGCAGAGCTTCTGTTTTATGTTTGTGACTCTGAAAGCTTCTTAAAATCCTAAAAATCTCTAGGTAACAAACGTAAAGTGAGTTTGTCACTGTGCGTCTTCTCTGTGTTATAAATAAAGATTCTCTTTTCCTAATTCCTCATGAATTCTCCTTCTTCTTCGTCCTCATGACGTCTTCCATTGAGGTTTAATTTCCTGCTGCTGCTGCTTCACATTAAAAGTGCTGGAAAACAGTGGGGGGCTTTTATTGTGAAGCAGTAACAGGAAACACAGTGTTTTTGGGAATAAGGTCAGGTGTGTGCTTCTCTCAGGTTCTCTGAAGCTAACGCTAACTCTGAATGTGCCTCTGTTAGTTAGACGTGTCCTAAACAGGCCACCGTACAGACTCAACTCACTCTTATCGCCTCCTCCGGTCAGGATGAATCGGATCGAGCGATCTTTCTTCTTCTTGTCCTCCGGGTTCGGTGGGAGGGGCTTGGAGCCGTGGTTGAGGGGGGCGGGGTCCTTGTTGCAGGAGCCGATCATGGTGCTGGTGTTCCTCATGGGCGGAGCTGGGGGCTTGTCCTCGACCTCCCCATTATCAGACATCTTCGGCTAAGGCTGCAGACGGCCGCTCCTGCACAAAGACACAGAGACAGCGATGATCAATTAACTGATCGATTAATCTCAGCTCCACTGGAGACGAACTAGAGCAAGAGGCAGGACGGAAAGAAAGAAAGAAAGAAAGAAAGAAAGAAAGATGAGTTTCCATTTGGTCTGTTTGATCTATGCTGACTAAACCATGGTGTGTGTGTTCAGCCTCACACACACACACACACACACACCTCTTTGTGTAAGCAGAACCTGAAGTGAGCACACACAGCTGAGAGGCAAAGAGGGAGATTTTAATGACTGGTTTTGCCACAGCAGCCTCACACACAGACCACAAGTTAACCTGAGAGTTTACACACACACACACACACACACACACACACACACACAGTGGGGATGTTGAAGATTCATCTGTGATAAATTAATCCCCGTTAAGAACTATATTTATCATCAGTAGTTAAAGTGTGTTTTCAGCAGCTACATTAGAAACACTGAAGCCTCCACCCTGGACACACTTTATTACTCAGGGACAGCCCCTGGTCTGTTATATTCTATTAATCAATAAAGTCAATCACAGAGTCAAAGATCACCAACAGAACTTATGCAACTCTCCACTCACTGTGTGTCTCCTCAGAGAAGGAAAGTTTCTAACGTCAGAGATAAAAACAGTGATTTTACAGATGAGTGACTTTCAGTGTTCACATCTTTTATATAAGTAAAAAGCAGCACACAGTAAGTACAGAAATTAAGTTTTACAGTGAAGCCAGAAAGAAATAACGAGCATTTTAATCGCCAAATTCAAGATTCACCTCAGAGTTTCAGCCTCTAACGATCAGTTTGAAAACACTCTTACCTTCAACAAAGACAGAAAAACGTGTTTACAGCTTCAACTGGATCCACACACACACAACACAAACCAGAACTCACTCTGTACGAGGAGGAAACGCTGGATCCTTGAAGTGAAGGAGAGTGACTGAGAGCATGAGGCTCCATCTGCCTTTTGACCAACCCTGCCTCCCATAGGCTGTGATGTCACAGTGTGATGTCACCAGGTGAGTCACAGGAGGAAGTGGGAAATGTGGCAAACACACACAGTCACACACACGCACACAGAAACTCTGACATGGCAGCAGGAAAACTAAAACCAACGCACAAAGACACACACAGCTGGTTATTGTTTCGTGAAGAGGCGGCCTGTGTTTACAGGTGAAATCAGTGTTTGGAGAGAGGTGACAGTCTCTTTGTTGTCTGTTGATCTAAAACACACATTCACACTCAAACACAAACACACACATGTCCTCAGACGGCGGGGATGAGACAGCAGAGGTCTCATATTTCAGACGGCCCCGTCAGTTTCAGCAGAGTCCTGTTATCAAACAAACCCACACAGACACACACTAATTAATCTTCAGCAGTCACAGGGTTTCCCCAACCACAGTCACAAACTCATCAATTATTGGTCATAACAAAATCAATGTTAGCATCAAAGATCCAGTGTCAGTCGGCTGTAACGGGGGCGATGATCTTAGTGATTTAGCGCTATAAAAGTCGGAGTGGTGTTTACAGAGCCGTGAAGGTAAAACACTTAAAAACAAAGATTCATTTGTTTGACTAATTAACTCCAAAACACACTTCAGTGGATGAATAAGTGGCTGTGACAGCAGGATGAGACATCGAAAATACTTTACAGGAAAAAGAGAAGAGAGAGGTTTTGATACAAACATCCTGGAAAATGTTTTTATATGAAAAAAATAAATAAAGACAGAGACACAGGATAAGAGCTCAGTTACTGTCTCTTTAAGAAATACGACATAACAAAACGTGACGTCACAACGAAAGACAAGAAACACAACGAGGCTACGTGACGCTAATGCTAATGCTAATGCTAACGGTGAGAATCAGGCTGCGACTAACTTTAGACTTTAAAATGTAAAAAGTGTCAGTCTGAAAGAACGACAACACAACACACACACACACACACACACACACACAGGGTTTGTTTACTGTGTGCACAGACACACACACACACACACACACACACACAGTATATTCAGTGTGTTTATTTATGACTGTAAGTGTGTGTGTCTCTCTGAGTGATGAGAAAATATCACAGTGTCAGACCTTATATGATATCTAGAATTACAACACACACACACACACACACACACACACACACACAGAGGATGATTACAGTGTGCCCCGGTGTTGGAGCTGTCATGGCCGACCCATCCATCTCTCCACCCGACGACTCTCTCGCTCCTCTTCTCCTCTTTTTAATCTTTACTCTGTCACTTCATCCATCTCCCTCTCTCTCTCTCTCTCTGAACAGCTCAGTTTCCAGAAGTTTGGCCTCCATGTTTTCCTTTTCCTCTCCACCTACACCTCCTCTGCTTCCTCCTCGTCTTTTACCTCCGCTCCTCATCACGGTGAATCACGCCTGGTCAGCTCCTCTGACCCACATTACTCTGAATGTGGAGCCAGATAAACCCAGACGCCCCGGAGCTGTGAATCTATTAGTTATTTAAATCAGTCAGAGTTTACAGACAAGAAGCTCTGCTCTGCTCTTTGTTAATAAGAGAGAGAGAGAGAGTTGCACCTGCACATTTTTAACATTTACACACCATAACACAGCTCTGCTTTAAAATGAAGGTATCACTGCCTCCAGCTGCAGTTAGTTATCACATGAAGTTCTGACCTTTGACCTTTGGGGAATGGGATGGAGGTGGTGATAATTCTGTGTGTTTCCCGTTTTTACATTACAGTCATCTGATTCAATAATTACAGTAACAATATTGATCTGTGCAGCTTTAAAACGGAGAATCACTTAGTTCCTATTTTCTTCTTCATCGCAGCAGCAGCAGCCTTCAAAACCTGACACCAGTCTGTGGACGAACACATTTTAATACACAGGTAAATAAAACCTATTTACCTGCACTCCCACCTCCACCACTCTCTCTCTCTGTTATCCATCAACCTCGCTCGCTCTGTATTTTACTTGCAAAAACACAAGATAACAGCAGCAACAGGAGATAAGATTTATAAACACACATCTGTACAGACGCTTACATTATGCACACACACTCACACACACACACTCGCAAGAGATCGGTGCAATTAAGTGTCAGCACTTCCTGGAAACGCCGTGTCAGCCTCTGCAGCCACTTTACTGGAAGAAGACTTCACACACACACACAGAAGCATCCATGCGTACACTAATCCTCTTCGACACGTACATGTACACACAACAGTGCACGTCACTGCATTTTAAACACAGCACAGTCTCCTGCGCTCGCTCGCTTTATTCCCACTGTCACTGCAAAAATTCACTAGAAAGAAAATCTGACATTCTTGTCTCGTTGGTTTAGATGCTGCAGAGTCACCGTCACCTGCAACAGGCCGACGGTCTGATTAGTTTAGCCTTGTTTTACTCACACAAGCAGAAATGTAACGACAATATTAACTGGCTGTGTTAGAACACAGAAATGAAAATGGGTCAGTTTTATCTCCGGGGTAAAACACAAACACCTGCCTCCATCTTGCTGAACTTACACAGAGGGAGGGGGGAGGTCTACCCCACTTGTAGCCCAGGAGAGCTCAGCGTTTCTGGGGCTTGGCGAGGCCACAGAGCCCCTACCAGCTCCCGGAGCCTCCACTGTTATTATTCTGCTCCGTGTGACTGGAGATAAATAAGTGACAAACACAGGAAGACACGAGGAGAAGAAGGGAGAGGAGATGGAGACGTAACCGGAGCAAAAAAAAAAAAAAAAACCACAACAAGAGAACAAAAGAGTGAACAGGTGATCGACACAGAGCGAGCAGAGGAAGAGGAAGGATCAGATTTTGTCTCGTCTGTCTGCGGTCGACTCCCATCATCAGACGAACCCCACAGCCCTGACTTCACATGTATATTTTAACATATTTTACAGACCAGACTTTACAGTGCACACACACACACACACACACACACACATATATATGGATTCATGTGCAAATCCCCATGCAAGCACACAACCTCACACAGAATCTATTTTCAAGTTCAAACACACACACAGTCTCTCTCTCTCTCTCTCTCACACACACACACTTCTCAACCACACCCATTATAATTTGGGTCTTTGAAGTTCCAACCTCGGGAGAGTCCCTGGTTTACACTGTACATCCTGACTGTTCCTCCGTCTTCACGTCTCGACAACAAACGTATGAAACTGCTCTGAGCCGCACGGCTCCCGTCGTTGTCCAAAAGCTATTAAAAGCACATCAGCGAGCTGCACTGTCGCGCTGCCCGACGTCCTCCTTCAACACACTCGTGTTTATTTTGTCTCAGGCCCACATACATCATCCTACTGCCAGGGGGAATCAAATGTGGATTAATCCACCGCTGAAAATAGTCCCCAACAAATGCACTACATCCTCCTGTCGGAGTAAAAACTGCAGAGACAGAACAGCACAGGGCTGGTTTCAGTCTCGTCATGGACACAACCACCTCATACTTTAAGACCAGTTTAGGCACATTTGGAATAAACAGATGCCAGCCTCACACACACACACACACACACACACACACACACACACACACACACACACACACACCACACTTTCATTAATTATCAATCACATCTGAGAGGCGGACAGTCTGTTTTAAGGCTGTTCAACACAAAAAGAGTCTTTTGTCAGGTGGCAATCAGTGTGTGTGTGTGTGTGTGTGTGTGTGTGTGTGTGTGTGTGTGTGTGTGAGAGACAGATGGTAATGTTGAAGGAGGAGGACGTGGCCCAACATAAAATAAAGGATAGATGAGGGGAGAAGGGAGGAGAGGAGAGGGGGATGGTGGTTTTCTTCTGCATGAACGAAGGATAATGACGAGCCTGACAGGGACGGGGCGAGAGACATAGAGAGACATAGAAAGACAGAGAGAGAGAGAGAGGAAGTAAAGAAAATAAAAGAATAAAGGAAGAGACAGAAAAAAAGAACAGGAGAACTAAATAAAGCAAAGAGTGAAGCAGAGGAAGAGAGGAAGTGGATTAAGTGATGGAGAGAGTGTGTGTCCAAATAACAGACTGTGTCTTAGCAGGGGACATGTAAACACACACACACACACACTTCAGTAGTTCAGGGATGATCAACTGCAGAGGTGAGCTGAAGAAAGGACATAGTCAGTTATCAAGCGTCAAAATCCCTCTCATTTTACCCACAATCCTTTGTGTTTCAGCGTTGCCCCCTCACTCCTCGTCAGAGAACTTTTTGACTGAAAAAGTCTGTCGCTGTTAATTTGCTGCAGCTTAGCTCAGGGATATACAGTATTTCATGGACCAAACAACCAGTGAAGGAATCCAGAAAATAATCGATACTGAAAATATCTGAAAATACTCGTTAGCTGCAGTCGTAGTTTGAAGACTTTCTGAAATGACTGTGTTTAACTCCACTCACAACAGTACCAGGAAATACTAGAGTTAGATAAATACATTAGAACATGTTCAACTTAAAACTGGATTCTCACACAGTGCATTTTTCCAAAGCAGCATCGAGTCATGACAAGTCGACACACTTTGCTTTGTTAAGTGACATTTAGTTTAAAGTCTGACGAAGAAAATCCAGACTGAACCACATCTTTAAAAAAAAAAAAAAAAAAATCCACTGCAGTTGGATTTCAAACCACCAGGATGTGGTTCAAGTTTCCATGTGGTTTTTACAGCCGTCCAGATAAAAGCAACCTGATCTGAAGAGTCAGAAAATCAGATCTGGGCCAAACAGCAAGAGTTCGTTCTGTTTGTCGTCTTTCCATGTAACTGTATTCACATCAAGATACACACACAGGGTATGATTAACTAGCTGTCCGCCTGTGTGTGTGTGTGTGTGTGTGTGTGTGTGTGTGCAGCACATTGATTATGCAGGTTATTATAAGCATCTCCTCCCACACACCTCCTCAAAAACACACCCAGGGACAACCTGCTCCGTACAACCATCTGTCCAGCCCTGCCTCAGCGTGTTGCCTTCAGGGGCCAACTGAGGCCACAGCGAGTGTGTGTGTGTGTGTGTGTGTGTGTGTGTGTGTGTGTGTTCAGGGGGATCTGTGCTGGTTAAAAAAACATACATAATCAATTTGGTTTTCTACCTACTGAGATAATTTGGACGATCTGCTCTGCACAGTCCTCTGATCGTTTCCATCTCAGTGAATGAATCAGTGGCTCAGGAGATGGAGCGGAGGGTGGAGGGTGGAGGGTGGAGGGTGGAGGACTAATTGCAGGGCTGGCAGTTCAATTCCCAGCTCCTCCTGCCCACATGTGGAAGTGTCCTCAGGCAGGACACTCATGCCTGCGTTTACATTCGCTACAAGCAGCCAGGTTACCCAGAGAAACCAGGTTATGTGGGTGATCAGGAAACACATCCACCTGCACTGTAGGAACATGGTTACTGCTACATGCAGCAGCAGACCAGTAATCAGATTACTCCTCCACCTCAGACTTATTCTGGAAGAATGACTCACATTAGAGACATTAGAGACCGACTCATTTAAACTTCTACAAGCCTCTGTGTTAGTTTCAGTTTTAGTCCTCCAGCAGGAATCGAGCTAAACCAGGTTTCTCTAATCACATCAAACACTCACTGAAGAAAGATGAAGAGTAAATAACTGTGCAGCCGCTACGAGCTTTAACAAACTCTCTAAAAACAGAGAGCTGCTCAGATTAAATCTTAGTGGCAGAATAGTTGAGCATCTAGAGAGAGTGTTGGAATAAAGCAGGACGAGATGAGAACAGGAGGAGAAGCAGGTCATTCACCAACTGCCTGGAAAGATAAGCGACTAAATGCGTAGCTGCTCCCTCTAAAACCTCGACTGTTTGTGATAAAAGAGGCTCGGGCTTCACCGGTCTACTGGACTAACTGGGTCCCGATTACGGTCCCAGCTGCACTCGCTGTCAAACCGAACCAGCGTCACTGCCTCAGTCGCCTTTCTGGGCCGAGTTCGTGTCTGTTTTGGGAACAAACTCTGTGACGTAACTGACATTTATGAGAGCGAGAAAACAGAGAAACACTCTGATACACAAAGCAGAAGTCATGTGACGACTAAACTCACAGTGACATTTTCTGGCAGACAACTGATATTTTACAGACACATCTAAAGCAGCTGACCCTGCCACGTGAAATCCTTGTTTATTTATTATTGACAGAAAACATCTCATGCTTCGAGCGAGCTGCAGTGGGTTACTGAGGACGCTGCTGCCTTTTCCATTCAGCCTGTCTAATTCAATACATCAGAACCCACGAGATAAATCCAGCTGCTTTTCTTTGCCTCACACGAGTAAAATGAATATTACTGGGCTCTGGATTATTGGTTTTATATGTAATAATTGATCAAGTAAATAAATCAGCAGATTCAGACTCATTTGTTATTAAAGAATATTAAAAAGTGTTGTGTGTGTGTGTGTGTGTGTGTACTGCTGCAAAATAATCACTGACAACATGTGCGACACTCCACAGCACACATGTACACAACAAGATCCAATAAGGAGCACACACACACACACACACACACACACACTCATGCATATTTGCAGAACAAACAAACAGAATATGATCGTTAATAAAACACAGTTTTCTCTCCTGTGTGTGTCTCTGTTAACTTTTCTGCTGCGTCAGTAAAAACAAATAGATTCAACTTGATCCAAGCAGAGCACCGGATAAACTCTGATTAAAGTGATTGTTTTCCATCACATGAACATGAACATGGGTTTTACTGGAACAGAAGAAGAGGGAGAGCAAGAAGAGATGGAAACATCCCAGGACAGAGGAAGGAAGGAAACACAAGATTGTAAACGGGCAGAATAAAAGCAGAACACATGACAGATACGGTTCCTTTAGATCAGACGATCAGCTTTGGGACGGATGGATGGGAAATATATGGAAAAAGATGGAGAACAATAAAGGGAGCAGTCGGCAGGGAGACGGAAATGAAGATGACGAAGAAAGACGAGCTGAGGAGAGAGAGTGAAAACAGGTTCCCAGCGTCCAGTGCAATCCCAGGATGCACTGCGGGGCCTTAAGTGGCGAGTACACACTCTAATGATGTGGATAGGTTTAATGCAAACAAACACACACACACACACACACGTCAGGAATCCGGTCAGTAAAATGGATACACACTCTACACTGTACCATGACGGAAAACAACACACACACAGCAGTTAGAGAAGCAATAATATGAACCATAAACATGATGGATGCATCATAAAGCACACACTCACTCACACACACACACACACACACACACACACACACACACACACACACTGCAGTGGAGATAAATCAGTCGTGGCGTCCAGTAGATTACAGCCGAGTGGAAGAAGGTTCTTACAGTCTGTTTTACTACCGAGCTTCAGGAGTGTGAGTGTGTGTGTGTGGTGTGTGTGTGTGTGTGTGTGTGTGTGTGTGTGTGTGTCTTCTCTCTCTTCTTTCACTACAAGTCGACCAGTTGATCGGTGTAATATCTTAATAATATCTTTTCCTGTTCCAGAAATCCTCCATCACTCTTCTCTGTGTCATCTCATCTTCATCCCTC
>NC_066853.1:2178763-2299966 GCF_001640805.2 Lates calcarifer
ATGTGATTCCTAGAGGGCTGCCCAGCCCTGAAGACACACACACCATCCATCAGTGTCGTGTTACACACACCTGTGATACACCTATCCCAAAGGTATCACACACACACACACACACACACACACACACACCACACACACACACACACACACAAACTACAACATAACAACTTTCCCACCTGGGTAAGACAGATATGAGACGTCTGCTCGATGAACCTGAGCTGCATGAACACATTTCCAAAAAAGAAGGAGACCAGATCCTGTGATACACCTGATCCCTCCAGACCTGGTTAGACCTGACTCAGGTCTGTAGAGTGGATCCCTGTGGATCCCTTTAATATCTGGTATGAGAGTCTGTCGACTGGACAGATCAAGCTAACCCGCTAGCCACGTCTTATTTGAAAATATGGCACGATGAACACATTTTAGAAGGAGCTGAATATTGATTATTGATTACGTTATGAGTGTTTGTTTGGTAACAGCCACGAATTAAAGAAAATTCTGTGTAAAAAGATAAAAAACTGTAATAAATAAGTTGAAGAGAGATTTATTTTGAAGGAATCCTATGATGTGATTTTCAAGAGGAAGGTGCAACATCACAAGTTGTAGCAGTCAGTCGAGATTCCTCCGGTCAATTCAAGTCGAGTTCGATTTTATTGATCAGTCTAATGGCCTCCAGGGGCCCAGGTTGTATTAGAATATAAGAAGTAATCGATTCCTAACATTCTGCAGCGATAACAGCAACACTGGTCGTTTCTGTTTTATCTCAGCTTCTCACTGAATTTCTATAAAACATTTTATCTCTTTTTGTAGGCGTACACATGTGGCTAACAAATACTCACACAATGTGCCAATATGTCCCAGCGCGCACACACACACACACACACACACACACACACAGGCATGGAGCTCATACACATGCACACACAATGATGCAGTACATAAAAAATGCATGGCACAGCCTCTGAGTCCCTGTTCTCATGAGCACAGTAACCCCCCCATCATCTCTCTCACAAACACACACACACACGTTTGTACATACACTCACTGTGATAATGTATTCTCTCCGTCTCGTTACCTTAACATTAAACGATCTCGTTTAAAACCCGGACTCGAACTCTGACCCTCAAACCAGGTCTCTGAAGTGTCAGGAAGTGAGAAAATGTCCTCAACACAAACACAGGTGTGAGGTGGGGGGTTCAGTCTCCATCCCTGATCTACCAGCTGTCAGACTCCGCCCCTCCCCATCCCCCGTTACTGTGGCAACCCCATAAATAATGGAGGGCGCGGTGCATGCTGGGAGCCATCCGGCCAGAGAGGCAGAATCCCATTACAGCCAGCTTACATAATGTGAGAACTCTGGTTTCCCTCAGCACCATGTGCTCCTCTTTAACCTGTGACAGGAAACCAGTCCTAAAAAACTGACTCTTCTTAGTTAATCCAGGTGAGAACATGTAGTCGGCCACATGTGGAGGAAAGCTTAGAGGCTGGAATAACTTCAAAATCTGAGAAGACGATCCACAAAAAGTCGAGTGCCAGATGTGCCGAAGGAAACTGGCAGATCCACTAGAAACTGAAAGTAACAGCTGAGCCGTCTGGGAAACGCTGAAATGTCTTTTATTATGGCTGATTTTAGCGTGACCTGCATGTCCCAGAGTATAGGAGAGGGATTCTGGGAAAGTCTAAGACTCAGAGTCCTGATGAGATAATTTATGACTCCAAAACTGAAGTTTATGCACAAATGTTTTCAGGGACAGAACAAATGACCAGTATGTTTTTAAGACTTGATTAAGATTCAGGATTCTACAATTGGTTTTATTTTTCACTGTTTTTGTTCTTTGTTTTTATCAGTTGTGATAACGTCATGTTAGTTATTCCTAAGACATCGACATGAATTCAAATGAAAAACCGTCTGTCTGCCTCCGTGCCCCTGAGCAAGGCACAGAACGCAAGAGGAAGAGGCTAAAACCAGCCCAGCTTACCTGTTAATGTTGTATCTGGGTCGCTCCTCTCGCAGAAAGGCCGAGGGATCAGGTTCAACCTGCAGCCTGCACAGAGACACAGAGACAAAACGAACGAGCCAATCGTGAGTTTGCGAAGTCTAAAAAGGATTCGATTTACTGGGAAATCTGCTGGCAGCCTAACAAAGCCTGTACTTCCTGGGCTGTTAGCATTTCATGACCCTTGATCAAATCACGTTTTTATCGTCCTGCAGGCGACAGAGCAGAAAGAGAAAGACATGACAGTGATGCCGCAACACGAATGGTTTTTATGTCTTGTACACAATAAAAACAGGGCTTCTCTCTATCTTCTCTCGTCTTTCTTCCTCTCTGAGCAGATGGGGTCCACATGCCATCGCACAAACAAACAGTCTGCCATCTTCTAAGCGAGGTGGAAACTGTTTGCATGTGTGCAGCGCGTTGGTGTCAGTGGAGGCTCAGACGAGGCTGAACAGATGAAGGTTTGAGAGGGAGGGAGGGCAGGAGGTGAGAGTGTCAGCCCTGCAGCTGTCCACACACTCACATCTTACTGTGAGAAAACACACACACTCACACACACACAGTAATACCAGCAGCCAGAAGGTCAGGCACATGTAGCCGTAGCTTACGGCTTATTAAGGTGTTACTAAACTCTCATTACCACGGGCTAATGCGACATGCTGCCACCTGTGTGTGTCATTTTAGTCGTGTGTGTTGCTGTTTCACCTGTGTTGCACACACACACACACTCACAGACTCAGAGTGGCAGTTAGCACAGCGTTAGCCTTTCACATTCATGTCCAGACATTCATCTGGACGTTTCTTTGTCACGTACCACCCACCTACATATTGTCACAAAATGGAAACACTCCCCAATGTCAGGGGCCTCCTCCACCACACCACAAAAACTGCTCAGAAATATCTCGGGGAAAGAGCCCAAAGGTGTTGATCCATGGAGACCCCAAAAGGATCTGCTGCCAATGTCCCTACAGGAGGATCTTCAGAGATCCCATGTCCAAGTCCCAACAGGTCAGAGCTGTTCTGCCAGTATGAGGCAGATCCCACAGGTACTGAATCAGACTGGGATCTGGGGGGGTTTTGCGCCCAGGTCAACAGCTTTGGCTCTTTGTCATGTTCCTGGAGACATTTCTGAGCAGGTTTTGTGGTGAGGTGGAGGAGTGTTGCTTGCCATCAGAGGAGTGTCGCTTCATTATTAACAACCTTACATTAGAGCAGACTGGGCGGGTTTAGCTCCAAATTAGCTTTGTCTGTTCAAGTCACGGCTGAAGCATCAACAACACAATCAGCCTGAGAATCCAACATGTTGCTCAGTAAACCGGCTTTGCCCCCCCACCCTCCCCCCGGGCTGTCAGCCTTATCTCTGAGGTGAAACACACACATACAATAAGTTGGGCTACTTGTGCGTGTAACGCTCTTGGCAGATAAATGTGAGAGTAATTGTGTTTCGTGGCTGCGAGTCTAATTATTCCCGCTGAGCTCGCCGATGTCTGATGAATGCTGACAAGCAGCCGGCGGAGACGCACACAGACGATGTAAAACTGCATTGTTGGAGGTCACGCAGCATCAGTGGCATTTCATAATTTGAAGAAACAGGCCTTAGTTTAGTAAATAATCAGTGTGTGAGTTATGATTGTTTCTCTATAAACAGATTGTTTGAAATGTCAGGAAACTGTGAAAAACGTCAGTCACAGGTTCCCACATTAATGTCTTAACCTCCCTTTTATTTGTGCAACAGTCCAAAACTTTTGGATCAGAGAAGGAAGAAAGAAAATATTCACATTTAAAGGAGTCGGAAACAGTGAACGTCTGGGCACTACTGAAAGATCGATTCTCTGTTGATTGACTTATCGTTAGTGAAGCTCTCTGTAACAGTAACATGGTTTATTTAGTGGATAATGTCTAATATGAGAGAGAGACAGAGAGAGAGTGCATGTAGAGGGCAAGCTGACGCGCTTGACTGGCCATATTTAAAATTTGGAGAGTGTGCTGGCGAGGGACGAGGGTGTTGTTCCTGTCTTTCTGTTGAAACGGAGGTGAGAACACAGCATGAAACATCCCCCCAGGGAAGGAACAAGACGGGAGGGAGGCAGAACACGAGAGGGACGGATGTTGGCTTGAGAGCGATTAAAAAAAAAATCAGGAGAGAGGCTGAGATTGAGACTCTGGAGACAAATCTGACCGAATCTTTTCGTTTTCAAAGAGAGTGAGTGTGTGTCAGCCGTACAGTGGATTCAGCCTCTCGGTCTCCTCCAGCCAGGCCACAGATTCATTACATTACTGTTGTTCAAACCCCACATCTCCGACTGCTGCAGCTCCACATTAAAAGCACTGAACTGCAGGCTGCGCGACATGACGACACATCGACTGACGAAATAAAAATCTCTGGTGTTTCAAATTTTGTTTATATCGTGGTGACGCTCGTGGTTTACGCTGCAGCAGCTGTTTAAGTTAAGAGTTATATAAACCTATATTATGTGAAAGTTTGGTTTTATATCCGCTGCTTCATTCACAGTGTTTGGTCACAGCTCGACTCGCACCTTAACTTTGCACGACTCCACATCAGCAGACATCACTCAGGAGCTCAGTTGTGCTGACTAATTACAGTTTGTTGGTTCGTTTTGTGCTTATTTTTTTAGCGATATGAGATTTTTATCGTATCGCCCAGCCCCTACTCAACTGACAAAACCCTGGGCGACTTTTATCGAGAAGCAGCTGCAGGAAAGACGACGTAAATTTCTTTAATTAACCAGCAGGAAAAGCTGCTGTTGTTTGAAAAACGACCTGCAGCACTGAATCAGACAGAGACTCAAAGCAGGAGCGTGCCGACCCAAATCTACTGCAGGTCATAAACTGACCATGGATAAGTTTAAAATGTGAGAGGAAGAGGGAGAAGGAACATGTAACTGTGGATGGAAGGATGAGAGCAAAAGAGAGACTTCCTCTGTTTGACAGTGAGAGAGATGAAGGGGTATTTATAGATAATAGTATTATAGTTGCTTCACTGGTTACGTCAGAACGAGGGATGAAGAGGAGGAGGACAGGAAGGAAAAATACATATGGAGAGGAAGAGGGAAGGAAAGAGAGAAGATGAGAGATCGAGAAAGGAAAAGATAAAAAACAGCAGAGAGAGGAGTATCTGCTCTTCTGTCTTTGGATATTAGGGAGTGTGCTGGAGCTCCTCGTGGCTCAGTGGGTGGGTGATATCTGTCAAAAATGATATCATGATGTTGGCATTTCAAAGTATCGTGATAGATTCTCACACTGTTGGAGCTTCTCCTCCTTCCAGCTGAGAGAAGAAACAGAGAGAGAGAAATGAAATGAAACGCAGTCACAGACCCTGACCCAGATCTACAATCATTCATCATTACTGGACGTCTACTGTAAGTTTCTGCTGCACAGGCCCTGCTCTGTTCAACACACACAGTCTTGTAATTAGATCAAATGAAATCACACACACACACACACAAACTGCATGAACCCACTCTCCTTATCTGTGTGTGTGTGTGTGTGTGTGTGTGTTGACCAAACACTGTTACGTCAACAGATATTTTTGCATTTCACCATCAGAAACGATCTCCGTCCGTACGAACGCGACACAGAGCCAGACTGGACCGACGACGAGGTGAAACTGTTACTGAAAGGAAAGCGAGCCAAAGGTGAGTCCAGGAAGTAATCGTGAAGCGAACGTGAGTGTGTGCATCGCCGCCATCCAGAGCGAACGCAACGAGTTGTCTGACTAAAACGAGGTCAGTAAACGTAGCGACAGTGACGTGTTCAGTGTGGATGTAGCCTCGGTCGTGTGGTGAAAACACACACTCGTGTGTTCATCTCCCAGCTGACACACACTGTCCAACAAAAACCATCTACAGTGTGTGATCATGCCCTGACGTAATGCACACACACACACACACACACACACACACACACACACAGCATCTCTCGATGGATGCAAGGCTGCAGGGTGTGAATACACTACTTCAGCACTGAAACATCCAGTGCTGAAGTAGTGTGTGTGTGTGTGTGAGAGAGAGACTGGGAAAGGGTCAGAGAGTGTTACTGGAAGGTGTGGTTGGTCCCAATGAGTGGGTGGTTCCTCCTCTACCATATGGTCACACACACACCACACACACACACACGACGATGTCAGCTCTCAAGAAGCTGGGATTTGTCCTGGACTTAATCTTCACCATCGGCCGTCTCTGCTGATATTTTCATGTTCAGGTATTCACAGAATGATCCGTGTTAGCAGACTGGATTCTACTGGTTTTATCTGGTTACTCTAGATGTTCTGTAGTATCTTGCAGCATCTTGTTTTTGAGCCGGAGCTGACTGTCGCTTACATAAATTAAAATAGCAAATTCAGTGACTTAACAAGTCAAAATCAAACTCGTCTGTTGCTGACTTTGTGTTTTGTTGCGAGCTACGTCTTCTCACGTCACATCAGCTTCACTTACACTTTTAAAAGTAATAGTTTTTAACCAGGGAACAAGAAGAAGAAGCTTGTGAAAAATAAGGAATGTGTTTGGACTCTTTCTTTTTATGTTACTGATGAATTAACAGAACAAAAGTGAAGACATGGGATTAAACACCTTGAATCAGTGCAGCAGGTTGTGACTCTCTGCAGCCCCACAGACAGTAAGAGCTTCTGACTGCAACAAATACACTCAGACAGATCAGTGCTGACAGAAAACAAATTAAATTACACTGATCTGAACCCTGAATGCAGCTCCATCTGTAAAAGATCTCTCCTCTCCTGCGGTGAGTTCTCCAATCATGAACCTGAACCTGAAGCAGTGTTCGTCAGGTGAAACGTTTCACCCCTCTCTCCTCAGGTGTACGACAGCGTGGTTAACTTTCTGATTCTGCACCGTACTATTATCAGCTTAGAGATGCACCACCACCCTCCCTTTCATCTGCCCTCACATCAGTGGATAAAACACTTAAAGAAAAAAATCAATCCACGATTACAGCCTTCATCTGGATTCAGCCAGTCAGCCTGTTTCATGGAGAGAACAGGGGAGCGCATGTAGTTCTGCGCTGTCGGTATTCGTCTAGACGCCGTGCTCAGCAGCCTTCAGGCAGACAGACTATCCATTATTCAGCTGCTGGCAGGCTTCTGGCTGCTCCACAGCCAATATTACTATTTATGTTGGTTCTGTGTGTGAGTGTGTGTCGACACTGCACAGAAAAGATTCCTGTTAATAAGTCATGTACTTCTGCCAGTGCACAGATCTGCAGCTGATAATGCTGACTCTGCACCAATTCAATTAAAATTAAATCAATTAGGTGCAGGTAGCACGTTTTCCAAAAGGTGTAGCTTCTCATAAACAGGTGCTAACCGTCCTGCTCTGCAGGAAAAAGCCTGATTGATCAAACAGAGCTACATCATCAGCAAAGAGTAGAGGAACCAGGAAGTAGCGTAGACGTGATGGAGAGGAGGTAAAGTAAGTTAGACACTTAGAACTGAGACTGCACCTGTATGGAAAAATCTGATTCCTGCTGACAAATATCTGAGTCAGGTACAGGCCTACGTCCATGCTGCACACACACACACACACACACACACACACACACACTCCTCCTCCTCCTGAAGTAGCCGAGCCCAAAGCCACAGGAGCCAAATGGGTCATTAACTCCTCCCAGCCCTCCTCTCTCCCTCCGTCATGCTGCCGAGGTGTCAAAGCGACAACTGGGCGGCCTCACGGCTTCACACGGGGCCATAAAACGCGCTTTTAGCCACACCCAGGTCTCCATGGCGACCGCCGTGCTGCCACTGCCCTTAAACCATAACCCAATGCACGGGTTCAACTCGCCGCCGCCACTCGGCTAAAACCAGGAAGTCCATGTCAGTTTTTTCAGGTAGCTGAGGAACTGAAAATGAATTTAAGTTTCCATTCATGTTTTCTGGTCCAGTGTCTGCTCACACTGTTTGATGGAAAAGTGGATTTCCTTCATTGTCTCTGGCTCATATCCTCGTGCTTTAAATCAGACTGGAGAGCCAGAAAGACTCTACAGGGTCACATGTTTAAATTCTTACTAGTTTCTAAAAGGTATGCAACTAATAATCACTTCCATTATCAATTAATCTGCGGATTGTCACTCAGAAAACAGTTAAAAACAGGTCACAATGCCACAAAGTGAGTGTAAAAATCCACAAAGATGCTGCAAATCTTAACATTTTAGAAGCAAGAACAAGGGAATGTGAAGAATTAATCAATAAACTTTTGAAATCAGCTAATATATAAATCGAAACATCTCTTCAGATCTAATATAAATGGAAACGAGGACTTTCATCATCACTATTATTAATTTATCCCTGTGAATCATTGATGACTAAAGGGAATATACAGAATATTTAGCTCTTCTGTTAAACATTAAACAACACTCTCCCTGCATACAGATGTGAAACGACGTGGGTTAAAGTGACTGCACGTGTGTTCTTTCCAACACTTTTAATCAGCTTCACACACTTACAGCTTTTCATTCTCCAGGAAACTGGTCAGTCGGATGAAAGGGAAACTTTTTTATAAAAAGGGAGCAAAGGGCAACGTCAGCCGAGCTCGGTCAGAGAAAGGCTGCACTGACGGAGACAAAGAAAACAGTTTATTTATCCCGCTGAGTCAGAAATGAGGCTGAGTTTGAAGGGTCAATGGGCAGTAATGAGAAGGGAACTGACTCCTGACGCTGGTAAAAATGTCACATGGAGACTGGTCTGCCTGTGTGTGATCAATAAGACGCAGCTGATATACACACACGAAGCAGTAAATACTGACTGAACTCTCCAGGACAAGAGAAGTGCACTGATTTCTGCTGAGCCATGTGGAAACCAGAGCCTCAGTGCATTTCAGACACATTACTGTGGCTGTATCGGAGAAAACCTGAGGAAGGTTTACAGCAGTTAAAGATACAGGAGGTGATGTGAAGCTGCAGGAAAAGCACAATGAGGTCAATGTAGAGACATTTCTAACCTTAAGGGAATATTAGGCAGATAATTTACACAACGTGGGTGGCTTTCTGCTTTCTAACCGCTCTGCCTGCTGGAAAACAGGATTACATCTGAATTACCTGTCAGTTTAAGATTATTTTCACACACAGGACGTCAAAAAGAAACTAAATGATTTCAGTCAGATGACAGCAGCGTGTCTGTCTGTTCTTGGGACTACAGGAAAAAAAAGGCTTTGGGCACGGCATGGACTTTCTGATGAATCATGTAAGAGGCATCCTTTAAGATAGATTCAGATGGATTTCACTCGTTCATTCATTCATTCATTTCGTGTTCCACAAAGATAAATAAATAAAAATCTCTCATGATATCTCAGCCCTCCGGTGAACTGGGAGGAAACCGGTGTAATGATAAAATAATAATTACACCATCCTCCTGCGACTCGCCGCGGCTCACTGGACGCCGGCTGCGTGTGCGGGCTAACGGGCCTGCGAGGTCCGGGGCGTTGATATCCATGTATGTAGATGAAGAATAAGAGAATAATAGTGTGATGCCAGCCTACAGTAACCATTAACCCCTTCATATCCACAGCCGCTGATTCACAACGCACCATGCCCCGGCGGAGAAAGGAGATAAACGGCTGCATTTAGGTTTAAGAAATAAAGCCGAAAGACTCACTCACCACTTGCCTGGATGCGAATGTAAATTCCACAGAGCTGGCGGATAATTTCCGACACCGGGACACACCGTCTCATGTATTCGGCAAACTCTGCTCTCCTCTCGGTTCAGCTCCGCTCCGCTCTGTCGCCCTCCAGGTCTTTTTAACAGTAAACTTGCCGATCCCCAGCTATTGTTAGCCGGGGCACAGAGAAGCCTGCTGCGCAGAAGCACCCGCCTCCTCGCGAGCCGCTCCGAGCCACGCCATTGGTCGCTCCTCAGCCTCACCCGTCGCTGATTGGTCGGCGCGGATGTCCGTTCGAATTCTGGGGCGGGTCGGAGCTCGCCGGCCGAGAGAGAGAGAGAGAGAGAGAGCGAGGGAGAGAGCGGTGGTGCGTTCACAGGCGCTGGGAGGAGAAAAGTCCGACATTCCAGCTCCCTCCAAACCCTTGCTAAAGGCGTTGCATTCAGGTGCAAGTCTGTCAGCGGATAAAAAAACAGAAAGAAGTAGGAATTTAGAAAAAAAAGTGATTAATCAAGATTACTTTACATCACATTTGATACATTTTCGAGACAAGAGAAAGGAGATAATACTAAAAAAACGATCTTTTGAGGGTTAAAGAAATATATGACCAATTTAATTGACCGGCAACAAATTTAGTATAACTGAAACTGTAGACTGTCAGACAGGACATGGGACAAAACAACAATTTCCTTAAACTGCAAACAGGACTTGTACTTTTAAATAACTCATGTAGGACAAACTGAATTAAAATGGCATCAGTCCATGAAGGAAAGTGTTTTCCAAGATATTCTGGGCAGGGATTCCTTTCTATTAAATGTTTAAATCTTTCATTTCATTTCAAGAAGTTGTGACATTTAGGATTAAACACTGGGTTACTTTAGAAATACACAGATAAAGCAACTTCAATCAAATCTAACCTTGATATAAATAATTTTCCGCATAATGGAAAACATATTCAGAATAAATTCTGATTTGCATTCAACATAATCAGCGATGAAATCAAGCTTGGTCTACATGACTGAATCCTTGAAGACATCATGCATTGTTTCCTCGAAGGACACCATTCAACATACCAGAAAACAGACCTGTGTTCATTACAAGCAGTAAATGAGGTGAAGAATAAGGAGACAGCGGCATCCAGTGGTGAGAGTGAGGAACTCCCAGTAAAGAGATGCAGAAACATAGGTGATGTATCACCAGCCAAGAATACAAATACACTATTCTACAGTTTCTACATCAAGTGAGAACGTTCCAAAGTCTTTTCAGTGCCTAAATCCTACTTTGTGTTACTATATAATATTTTTTCTAGGGTATAACTCCAGAAAATTCCAACTTAAAAAGGTTAAGCTGAACTTTAAGATGTATTTTTACACAGAATAGACTGTGAGCTGTCAACCAGGCAGATATCAACACATACTGAAGGGGCATACCACAAGATCTGTACAAGAACTTCTAAAAGTTCAAGAAAGACTCGGTTTCTCTTTTCCATTACACACATTTAGCAAATGTGAGCACTTTTGAGGTTTGACTTAACATGGTTAGGAAACAGATATCTGTACATCTGTTGCTTTGATACAATTGTTCTTTTTTTAACTCACATTATCATTTTATCTATTAGATAGTTCAGTTGATTTGGTGCAAATTTTCACCCATGTCAGCTTTGAAAATAAATTTGCAGTCAAGGTTAAAAGTCTACTCTTTAGTTTTGCAGCTCTATGGACGGTGATGTCGTTCTGTCTGTTCACCACCTTGTTGGAGACTGAAATATCTCAACAATTGTGGTGAAATTTTATACAGACATTCGTTGTTCCCAGAGGATGACTCCTAATGACTTACATGATTCCTTGATTTTTTTTTTAATTATTTTTTTCTCTGGCGTCAGCATGAGAAAGACATTTGTGGTTCTGAGTGAAATGCTTCCACAAATATTAGACTGCAATGAAATCTACAGATATTTACTGTTCAAATCAAAATATCATTAGCATGCTAACAAGCTACGCTAAGATAGTAAACATCTAAATATCATCACATCAGAATTGTCAATGTGAGCATGTTAGCACAATGAACACCTCTTCTAAACCTGTCTGGTTGTACTTAATTCAAAATTAACATTGTCAACACCCACTCAAGTAAAAAATAAAAGTCTGTTTCATTCTATCTGCTGA
Source organism: Lates calcarifer (assembly GCF_001640805.2). Classification (NCBI taxonomy): domain Eukaryota; kingdom Metazoa; phylum Chordata; class Actinopteri; family Centropomidae; genus Lates; species Lates calcarifer. The sequence continues at coordinate 2,190,551 of NC_066853.1, forward strand.
TAAATCCCTCCGAGTGCAGTAAACTGAGATAACCTTAGATGTGTTTAACACGGTTTGAGCAGATCTCTTGATACAGAGCCCAACGACTCAAAATTTCGCAGTAAAATGAGATAAGGTCGTGTTCATCCAACCACAAAGTTGGAGGAAGGTTAACACACAACTTATGAGGCGAGTGGTGTCAGTGTTTGCTCTGCACTCTCAAAGAGAGCTCAGAGCAGAATGGCTGCAGTCGCAGAGCTCCTCTTCCTGCTGTTCGCTCTCCTCAGTAACATTCATGCAGAGGAGATTATTGTCAGAAAGGAAGCAGACTCGTACACCTTCAGGACACCCAGGGAGTCTGAGCTCTGCCTGATCTCCAGATTCGTCGGTGAGGAGAAGCTCGTCCTGTGGAACACCTCTGACCTCCGGCCAGAGAACTCAACAGTACCTGAAGAGTTGAAACGACGACTTTCAGTCCACAGCAGGGCCAACGTTTCTTCTTATACCATCAACAACCTGAATCGTTCAGACTCCGGCCTGTACCAAGAGCAGTGTTGGACCGAGGGCGAACTGACATATGAGACGAACATGAGCATAACTATTTGTAGAATAGTAGATGTGGCAAAATCTGTTATTGCACGGAGTCTTGGAGTAATAGTGAACCTGCCCTGTGGAAGACCAGCTGACAGTCTGACGGTCCAGTGGTTCAAATATCAGACAAACACATGGACGAGGATTTTTGGGGACAGAACGACATCAAAGATGGACGACGAGAAAGGACGATTCCAAGTGGTGAGACACACGTCAGAACTTAGTATATCCGGAGTCACAGAGACAGACTTTGGCTGGTACATGTGTCTGGTGATGAACCAACAGCAGTGTGTTAGCAGACACAATGTTCGCCTGTTCCAGTTTCTACAGGTGATCTTCCACTCAGTGGAGCAGACGGCTGTGTTGCAGTGCCCTGTCCATGAATTTAGTAACGAGGAGCCCACGGTTTGGAAGAAGCTCAATTTAGACAGAGAGTTCCAAGAGCTGGGACAAAACTCATCACTGGTGCTTCCATCGCTGATGTTAAATCAGTCAGGTTTGTACGCCTGTAAACCCAGTATGACAGATATATTTTTCTTAGCAGTGTGTCCAAATTGGGACCCACCGGCTGTAGAGTTCTTCTCAGAGGGAGATAAAGTCACTCTCACATGTGGAGATAGCTGGGAAGAGGACTTGCAGGGCGTTTACTATTGGTTCATGAGGTCGAACAAGACAAACGGACGAATCTTAAGCATGGCAGGTAAGGCATGGAGAGGCAACTGGAGGGTGCTTTCATTCAATTCAAGCCTGGTGAACTCTAATGTCTCGCTGGAAGACGCAGGAGAGTACTGGTGTGCAGACATTGATCGGTATTATCAGTGTGCGTCATCAACCAAACTTCTTCTGAAGCTCAGGGAGCCCGTCGGGTTTTACTCCACCTTCTATGCGGTCAGGTTCTCGGTCCTCGGTGGTCTGCTGGTGACGCTCTGTGTTGTTGTAGTTACTGTGATCCAGAGAACCAGGAGAGGAGAGCAGCTCTCAGCCCGGACACAGACTTAATATGTGGATTTTTATACTCATTCGTCATCAGATCAGACACCTTTTCAGCTTCATTATTGTTGCTATTGTTGATTTACTGTGTAACTTGAAATAACAGTGTAGAAGGAACAAACAGATTTTATAATAATGGTGACATGAGTATAAATAGTCAGTTTATTAATGGTTTCTGTTTTAGTTTGTTCTTGGAAAGATGTTTGTTGTTGTGTTTAGTTCAGTGAGTCCTTTTTTTACCTCCTACTTTTTTTTGTTTTGTTTTATTGTATCCGTGTTTGTTACATGAGGGGGAATTTAAGTTACCATTTACTGTATCCAGAAGTTTTTAAACAATTATAAAATGTTCTGACTGTGATTCCTGATTTTAATTATTATAAGCAACACATCTGTTGGATGTGTTGGATGTGTGGATGCACTCTGATTTCATGTATAACTATTCTTTGAAATAAAATATATTACATTGAATTTCTAAATTAATTTAAGTATTTCTGTGATTTATTATATTTGTAAAGGCAGTGGTGTAGCACAAAAATCTGGCCCCTTTTAATTCATTAACACACGTCGGGAGTTACATGTTATCCAGGTGGGAGGAGGAGGAAAAGAAGGAAGAGATGGGAGAGGAGGAGGAGGAGGAGGAAGGGGGAGAAAACTGCGGAGCTCGGCACTTCCGCATCATGTGAGCCACAGCGACCGAAGCTCATTTGTTCCCGTTAGGATGCCGCATCCTCCGGGAGAGCACCGCAGAGGCCGGGTACTGCCGAGACTCCCATCCGAGACAGCGACATCCCAGCGGGACTGAGAGAGACCAGAGGCCGGAGAGGAGACATCAGCACACGGCTGAAGGCGCGGACAGTCCCCGGAGGAGAGCAGACGACCCGCGGACATGACTGCAGACGTGGCGGTGTCTCTGTCGCTGCTCGCGGGGATCGTCGGGCTGAGCGACGCGACCCGCAGGGTGTTGACCAAGACCCTCGCGGGCAGCAGGCTGTCAGTTTACGCCGTGGAGCTCGTGTCCACCTTCCAGCTGTGCTGCTGCACGCACGAGCTAAAGCTGCTGTCCGAGGTGGGCGGGATCGAGCCCCGGCTCGCGCTCACTTTGACGTACCTGGCGTCCGTGGTCCACGGGCTCACCTTCAGCGGGGCCATCGGCAACCCCTCCGGTGCGCTCGAGCACGCGTACCACGCGAGGATTTCGGGTGGATGCGCCCTGCGGCGGATCGCGTGCCAGTTCGCTGCCGCCGCCGCCGCTCGCGCCGCGGTGCCGGTGATCTGGGGCATCGGGTTGTCGGGGATGCACGTGCGGCACAAGTTGCTCGGTTACCAGTGCATCAGCCCCATTCACGCGCCGCTGCCTAAGGCCGCCGCCGTGGAGTTCGCGTGCGCCTTTGCGGTACAGACTGCCATTACGCACACGCGATCTGTGGAGGAGAAATACCGCGTGCACGCGGTAGCTGCAGTCATCGCGACGGTGGTTTATGCAGGTACGAAAACGACTGTTTGTTTCTCATAACGTCACGTGAATGTTTGATTAAATGTCAGAGATTCAGGTGAAGGAGAATAAATATGAGATGGCTCTGAATTTTGAAAAAGAAGAACTTCACAAGGAGCCATTTAGTGTGATCATCATCAAACTGACCTCTGCACGTGAACTACATACATCCACCGCGTGTTAGTGGAGATAGGAGTCACAGTAAAGACTGTGACCATTTATCTCCGATGACATCTGCGGGGTTTCCTGAGGTTATAAACAGTTTGACTCATCACTCATCATTTTAACTTCAAATGTGTTTAAACAGGATGCGTGACCTTGGTCAATGTAAACATGAACCTCCTGTCTCTCTACAGAGAAAAGACTGACTTCCAAGAAGGTTCAGCTTGTTTCAGAATTGTTAACAAACGGGTTTCGGTGATAATAACTGCTGTGTGTGTGTGTGTGTGTGTGTGTGTGTGCAGGTGGCAGTATGACAGGAGCAGTGTTTAACCCGGCCTTGGCCTTCTCCACACAGTTCCCCTGCAGTGGGAACTCCTTCCTGGAGTACTGCCTGGTCTACTGGCTGGGCCCGCTGCTGGGTAAGACTGCGCGATGTTCACTGACATCAGGACATCTGCACGTTTTTACAAATATCTAGTAAGATATGAGGGGCAGCTGGGGGACAGAGAGTCTTAGTGTTTAGTGTTAGTGTGTGTTAGTGTGTGTTCCTGGCAGCCGGTTGTGTTGAAAGTGTCGACACAAATCTGATAAGCTGCTTAAACGTTTATACTCATGACTCATTTGTTTCATGAAACACAAACGCACTTTCTCTTCGACAGCAGCTGGAGCGAGCGCAACACGTCTCCTGAAATTATACAAGTTACATATTTGTCATCATAAAAACACTGGTGTGATCAGACTCCTGATAACCAGTCCTGTTACAGTTAGTTAGAAAGTTACGTCTCGAGTTACAGCTAAAAACGTGTTTTAAGAGCCTTGACCTTTGACCTCTGAGCACCCTAAACCCAACCAGTTCACCTCTGAATCCAAGTGAACGTTTGTACAAAAGGTAAAGACGTTTCCTCAGGGAGTTTTCATTCAAACCAAACTTGTACCTCGTCTACTCTGTTCTGCTGTTTCCAGGTATGATGAGCTCAGTGCTGCTGTTTGATAAACTCGTCCCTCTGCTGTCGAGGAAATCACCGCCTCTCCATCTCCCCCTGGAGACCAAGAAGAGGACGTGAGCGTGGCAGGAGGACAGACAGGAGGACAGACAGGAGGACAGGCAGGAGGACAGGAGGACAGGCAGGAGGACAGGCAGGAGGACAGGCTGTAAACCTGCAGCCGACACAAGTTAGAAGAAGAACAACACTGATATGCACTTTTCTAAAAGAGACTTAAACCTGGAGGTGTTTTAGTGAATCAGGATTTCACCTTAAAAGCACATGTTGGAAGCTAAACACTAATCTACAGTAATTTTAGTGTTTTTTAAATAAACAGAGCATTCAGCTGCTCAAACACAAACACACGCCACTGGAATATTAACATTTATAACCAAGAGAAAGTTTGCATGATTTATTTTTTAGCTGATTAAAACACACTTTTTCTGGTTATATTAATATTATCTGATTACAGTATTATTGTTTGTAATAAAACATTAACGAAGCTCATTCACTGATTAATTAACTGGAAAACTGCCAATGGAAACCTGAGAATTTGACGTAATATTGTTAAAATAACAACTTTTTAATAAGTATTAAGCCGTATAGTACTTGATATTTCAGAGCGGAGCACAGACGAGGAACAGACTGTTCTGATGTTATTGGTGCCTTTGAATTCTCTGTAAAAACTGGAAAGGCAGATTAAACTGTTGAAATCAGTCGCTGAATCCTGAATCCTTCTGTTTTACGTGACTGGAGACTGAATATCTTCAGTTTTCATACTGATTAACTGTAAAAGAAGAATAATAATTAACAGATTAATGAAGATGATCGCATGAGAACAACCATCAAAAAAAGAAACTCTCGTCATTAAAAAGCTAACTTCCACATTTCACCTCTAAAACAACCAAAACAAAACTTCTTAAAAGTTGGATTTTAGACGACGATTCAGTTAAAATAAACCAAGAAAAGTAAACTGATAGAAAAACTATGCATTTATTGACAATTTAATACAAAGACATCAACTCTCCTCTGCAGAGAATCTGATTTAAATTTGTCTTTCGGTACAAAAACAGAAACAGAAGCAGTGTTTAGTTTTTACAGTCGACACAAGGACCTGGTCATTCAGGGCTGCATCTCAATAGTCTACTGTGGCTGACTCCACTGTGTCACAGAGCACACATCAGCAACACAACCGGGACAAATCAGTAGAAAACTAACAACACAACACAACATGTGAGCTCCACTGCAACACAACAGACAGAGGATGAAGGGAGGGGAGAAGACTACTGAGATGAGTTTAAGTGCTTGGGAAAGGGTTTGTTTTTACAGCGAGAACAGGAAGAGAGGACAGGTAAGAGCTGACGGACTTTAACAATCACCACGGTGTTCCTCCCCAATCCCACAATGCAACTCCGCTGCTTTGATTGGCTGCTGAGATGACGTCCATCTACAGAGAGAGTCAGACAACACATGAGCTGACAGTCTGATCCTCCACATTTATTTTGATGTTTTAGCTTTAAGCTGCTTTTCATCTGTGCCTGACTTTGTCTCAACACGTTCTCAGTAAAACTACGTCCTCGTCCCTGATGTAAACTATTTAAAGAGCGAGGTAAAACCACGAGGCATCTGGAACTGTTGTTCAAACTACGACAAAAAATATTCAACGACCTTTTTCAAGACGAAAACTAAAATGTAAAAAAAAAAAAAAAAAAAAAACTATGATGAAATATTTGAATAATGAATAAAAACTGGACTTCGCCTTAAAGCATCTTGTGCTCAGTAACTTCTCTGTCATCTCCAGTCTGCTGAGAATTAGAAGCAGCAACAAGTCGTACAGCTGAGATAAAGAAAGTAAAGACCTTGTAGTTTATAAAAAGACGAGGTCAGAGCTGTGCTGTTGATGAAGCACTGATGTAACATTAACTCTCTTTCATCTGGGTTGAATGTTAAAGCTCAGATGTCCAAATCTAAAGAAATCTCACTACGTCATCCAACGATTTACCCTCGCTGAACATGCGAGTTAATCAGCTGCGCTAATGCTAATGCTAATGCTAATGCTAACACTAGCTGAGCAAGAGCGACAAACGGAGAGAGGCTCTGTTCTGACTGTGAGTAGAGATCGGACAGCTGCAGCTTTAGGACTCATAAAAACTAAAAATGTTTTACAGAAAAGAGACGAAACTGTCACTGTTAAAAATCAGGCTGATGTGACTGAAGTGAACAAAAAAATCTAAATTACTATAATTTGACTAAAATTAAATCACAATGTCGCCAAAAAACCATGATGGAAATGTCGAAGGAAAGACGCTCTGGTCGTTTCCATCAGATGTTAGAGTTGATACGGTGAAACTTACCAGTGATCGACATCTGCGTCCTCAAACTGTCCAGCCTCCATCGCCGCTGCGTCCACCTCCATACCATCTGTCAACAGTAACACACACACTCAGACCGGTTCTCAAACGACCCGGGTCTGCTCTCTGCATCAGAGGTAACAACAACGTCAACAGTGTGCGACTCAAACCTTCAAATTCAGGCTTGCTCTCTTCGGTTCGGACGCCGGCCATGTGGTACTGCTGAGCGACGCTCTGAGCCAACATCCCCTCCAGCCTCTCCAGCGTGGCCTGGCCCTCCTGCGTGAGCGACGACAAACCCTCGTCACAGGTGTAGAAGGTCGGGATGTCGGCGTGACCGTGCTCTGGGCGGTGGAGGAGAGAGAGGGTGACTACACTCAGGCTGGACGTTCAGAAACAACTTTTGGTGTTAAAGTAAAGATCTGTGGACGTCTTACCTGCCTCTGCAACCGAGGAGTCCAGAGGGGACAGACAGACAGACGGAGACATGAGGAGAAAACACACAGAGTCAACACAGCGTTTATTTCACACTGTAACACAACAGACTGCAGCTCTGACTCACCGGCCTCCTCCACGTCGTACTCCTCTCCTTCAAAGTCGTTGTCAGAGTCGTCGTCCTCCGGGGTCGGGGTGCAGAGCCTGGCACTCACACATGGCAGAGAACATGGACTCCACTGTGTGTTTAAAAAAACACAAAGAATCCATTAAAGTTCGGTGCAGCTCTGGTGAAAGATCCTGAAGTGTGTGAGCTCAGGCACTTTCCAACATGTTCATCCATTTCTCAGGAGATAAATCAGATATTTCTGGTGTTGAGATCTGTGAGTCTGCTGCTACAGATGTGTAGGACTGACTGGTGGAGGTAAAACCTACTGTGCTGTGTGTGTGTGTGTGTGTGTGTGTGTGTGTGTGTGTGTGTGTGTGTATGTGTGTGTGGAACTGAATCAAAACAAACTACAGTGTGTGTGTGTCATCAAAAGGAAACAAAAAAAACATCATATAATAAATCATATCCTCCAGGTTTTATAGTTTTTACAGCAGGATAATTCTTGTTGATGGTGCATTCAAGGGTCCTCAAAGATCTTACGGACATTTGAATGTGTTTTACTTACAGAATATTCTGTCTCTAAAATGTTAAAAGACTGATCAGAATGAAGAAGCTCGGGCAGTAAAAATATAAAGTAAGCTTCAGTGTGGATGTCGTGGTCACTCACATGCTGCTTTGTCGCTGGGCACAAATCGAATCTCTGTGATCCTCCCCTCTTCATCATCATCATCGTCATCATCATCTCCACCACTGCTGCCGCCGTCGTCCTCCTCATCAGCTGGTTTCTCTGCCATCTCTGCCTCATTCTCATCTGGGAGGGATGAAGGTGAGAACACAGCATCCGGTGTTTCACAAGATACAAGAAACACAAGTGATTGATCTAAACGTTAAACGTGGAGTTTCTCCTCACCGCTCAGTTTGCCGTTGACCATGACGTAGAGGTGTTCCTGTGGGTAAGCACTGACATCTCTGGAGATGGCGTGAAGGCCGATGGTTGGATACTCCAGACAGAAACCCATCCCTGAACCATCAAACCACGACAGGCGGCTGCCAGAGAGAAAAAACACACACACTGACTGTTGTTGTTTGGATTTAAGTTGGAAAGGGCCCTGAAACAGAACATAAAGTGACATAAACTTCACTTTAACTGTGTTTATGACTGTGGAAATTTTCAGTGATAGTTTTGGAGCAGGAGGTGAACACATCAGGAAATTTCGGGATTTTATTTTGGTTTTATTTTGAAAGAGACTGTGCCGGAAGTGATAAACATGAAGTTTTGTGGAGTCGTGAACACTTTTTTAAATGTTATTGTTCTTTCTATTCTGTATATTAACATAATTTAACGTCGTGTCTGTGTAAAACTCTGATGTAAAACCTCAGGTGAGCCGGACACCTGTAGTTTAAAGAGAAAAACAACCACTTACGTTTCAGCGACGTACAGCGTGCCGCAGCCCAGCCTCTGGCCGTCCATCACCGCCGTGGTCTCGGCTTGCTCGTGCCGCACTCCCTCGGTGGGTGGATGGAGGTTTTTCAGTAAAACCATCGTTACCGTCTGCGGACCCGCTGGACGAGGCGGCGGGAGAGAAAAGAAAACCAGATTCGGCTCAGAGCTGTGTGACCTATTTCGTGCCACAAAGCTGGCTAATTTAACCCGGGACAACTTCTCAGAAAATAAATACCCGACAGCTGGAGGGTGGGTAAACGAGCCGAGAAGCCTGCTTCCTCTCCGAGGTGAACCAAACCGTGCCGAGCCGCTCTGAGGTGGAACACAGGCGGTGTAAAGTCTGAAGATAAACGCGTTAGCAAACTGTAGTTTAAGCTAGCTGCTCCTCAGCATCCAGCTCCAAGATGAAATCTCGCGGCAACACGTATCGCTGCTAACACACGCCAAAACAATCACGTGATCTCTACGCACAAGACGTCGTCACGTCCGTACGTATTATCCTTATTCTCGTAGCCGCGCTACGTTTCAACGTCTCTGCGTAGTTTTATTTTGCATGTACTTACCGGAAGTGTTCGTAAGGCGTTATATCTACCTTAACTAAACATGGTCGTCATTGCTCGGCGCCCTCCAGTGGTCTCCTCGCGTAACTACACCCTCGCCTGCTCAGAAAGTTTGACTTTATTTATCAAAATGAGTTTTAATGTGCAATTTTATCACGATAATATAAGTAAATAAACAATGTAGAAATAAAAATACAAATATATTTTAAATACATGTATTTTTCCTTTTATATTTTCCCAATTTAAAAGGAAAAGAATAGAATGCAGATAAATGAGTAAATACATAAATAGATACATATCATATTTTATATATCATATTAAAAGCCAGTTAACTGATCATATTAATTTGCATTACATTTGATCTTTGCCATGGTTGGACTTTCAGACTCTTCACTAACCAAATAATCAATCGTTTAATTGAGAAAATAATAAGTAGATCAATTTAGAATGTTGGAGCCTTTCAAAATAAAAGCATCATGGATTTTTTTAGAGTCTGTATTTTTAGTGAAAGTTTCAAATACAAAACAGAGAAGTGACTATTTAAAGTTTTATAGTGAAAACTGAAATCAGGAAATTACAAAATACATATCAACAGAAAATAACTGAATAATAATAATAATGATAATATAGAGATTCTCTGTTGGTTAATTATAAAATCATCCATTATAGTTGTTTCTATTTTACCCAGAATATATCTCTATCCTAAACCTAAAGATTTAGACCCTCGGGATTAAATAAAAGAGGCACAGACACGGTGTGTGTTTGAGGAGATGCCTGGGATGTTGGTTTTAATAACTTAGAAAACATTTATGTTACAGCGATAACTACAGTAACAGTACAACAGAGAAATGGAAGGAGCTGCGGTCACATCCAGAGGCGCCTGTTCTGAGTGAATCCAGATTAGTTTTATTGAACATTTTAAAAATGCAGACGCACGTCAACATTTTCCACCATGACGAGAAAAAAAGGTTAAAAAAAAAAAACATTATAAAAATATTGGTTTTACCTCAGTCTGAACTTGAGGGGCTGAAACAGGAAATGAAATAACTGCTGTTGTGTTGTATTTGTAATGAGATCTCGAGGATAACATGAGCGCAGGAAAGTACCTGAAAGAACATTTTAGTAAATTAACCACCGAGCTCGCACCAAACCCAGTTCACATAATCATCGATTTAAGGGTAGAAAGAAGAAAACTGAGATTCTGAAGCACAGATCATCTGGTTCTGATGATTTACTGATGTTTTTAATGAGCTAAATATAAACCATGAACATAATCTGACTCATACAGACATGATTTGTGTTTTTTTAATCATTACAGGATGCTCTTTAAAGTGATTATAAAGGATAATGTCAAAGAACATTTGTCGTAAATAAGTTCAGTGGTGAAACTCTCACAGCTACAGAAACTAGTGACTCTTCTCTGGTGGTTTCTCTTCATGTGCATCAACAGGTTTTTTTTTTTGATTTCAAGATTTTATTTTCTCCGACAAGCGACAGAAACTTGATCAGTCTGATGCAGAGAAAACACCTGGAATCAGAGTTTTTACTGTACGAAGAGTTTCAGTAGTGTGTTTTGTTTTGTGACCAAAAAAACAAGAGAAACTGTTGCATTTCCAGAATAAAAACCAAAGTGTTTCTCGCTCCTGAAAGTTAAATTACTGGCTGTTTTTTAAAGACAGAGCTTCAGAGAAAATCAGATCTGAATCCAGGAGAAAGTTGGACTCTGGGCCTGTGTTTATCAAACTGCTAAAAATGACATTTTGGACTTAAATCAACTTAATGTGACTGTTTTACCTGCTGGTTCACTGACGTGTTACAGGGAGAATGGAGCCTCTGAACACCTGATCTCACTCAGTGTGACTCTGGTTCTTCAGCTACCATCTCCCTCTAACTGAGTGATAGTCAGCAGCTTAAACTGCTGGAATCAGACTCAGAGAGTTCAGAGTGAAGCTGAACTGTAGTTCAGTTAAAAAGACTGAGAAGTCATTAAAAAGCAGCGTTCATCTCTGACATCCAGCCAGGAAACTTTAAAATATCAAGTTTTGTTAATGGAGTTTGGTGTTTGTTAGAGCGACAGCACTTCCTGGTTCTGAAGCAGGGGATTGTGGGTAAATATGCTCAGCAAAAGCTGCATTTTGACATAAAAACGCTCTTAAAGTTGGTTTGAAGCAGATTGTTCTCAGAGGTTTTGATAAACACAGGCCCAGAAGAAACATCTGCGACAACTTTCTGCCTTCAAACTGGGATCATTGGGTTTAATGTGAACAGCAGGATAAAACTCATTTAAAGCCCGAACAGTGATTTGACTGCGTGAAGTTAAAGGAATTCTTCCACTCTGCCCGACAAAGACACCGACAGCCCCGGAGATATTATTTAAAACAGTTTCAGACGAGTGTAAATCTTTACAGTGCCGAGAAGCTGAGATGGCTGGTGGAGAAAACAAACGTTTGATTGGTGACCAGCGTTCGTTTTTGTTTTGTTTTTGTTTTTCCTCCCCTGAGCCTCACAATCAAAAATAAAATAAAATAAAATAAAGCTAAAACTCCCGGGGGACAGGAAACGTTAAAAACCTTTCGAACATGTACAACACAGGGCTGAGAGTTAAACACATCTGATGGTTTGTTTTCTGGTGAACTCCACGCTGGTCTGGTTTCGCACAAATCAACTGCTGCTGATGATGAACCCCCACCCCCCACCCCCGCCTCCCATCCATCCAAACATCTCCCCCTCCCCTCCCCCTCCACCCCAGCAGCATCTCAACTCCTCTCCTTCATATAGAAAATATAACACTATATTTTACAAGAGGACTAAGAACAGAACATCTATTATCTTACAAGGAACAGCGTACAGGCAGAGTTATGTACAGCAAACGTGTTCCCACCGCGCAGAGCGACGACCAGGCTGAAACTGAACACTCGTCTCCTCCTGCAGAGACTTTTACAGGAGTTTAAATGAGTCTGACTTTTGTTTTTTACAAGGCTTATATCACAATGGCTGCCTCAACTTTCAATTTCTCAGACAGTTGAGTAACTGTTTAGTCTATAAAATATGGGAAAAAAGTGAAATATAATTTTTAAAAACTTCCTAAATCCTGACGTGACGTCTGAACAACTCTTCAAAACCAAAAACTTTAGTTACCGTCAAATTAAACAAAGCTCCTGGTGTTTCTGCCTCAAAAAATGATAAATATGTTGTAAAAATAGTCACAGATTGATGCACTGTCCTTTAAAAGGTTAAAAATCTAAAATGTTTGACGTTACAAACTGACGAGGGGCACTTGAACGCACCGTTACTGCTGGACGCTGTTGACCAAAGCTTTCTTACTTTTTACTTTTGCAGGTTTTTGAAGTTTCTGCTACAACCTGAAAACTGTGAGGGTGAGTTGTTTAGTTTGTGCTGAAAATGTGTTTTTACAGGATTATTTTTTAGGTTTTTAGAGAGGGAGGGGGGTTTGTGGGTAGACACCAACAGACTTCCTGTAATTTAGTGGCCGTGTTGTTTCTCTACACCTGATCCAAAGTGTTCAGTTTGACCCCGGCGCTCTCCTTCGGCGGCGGCGGGTTTATTAAGTGCTATGAGAATGATGAAGTGCTTCAGGACGAGGTACACTACAAACAGACTCCTGTGTCCAAATCCGTCAGGTCTCAGTGGGATGAAAGCGTCGTTATCCTGGTCTCGTGGACCCAGCAGAAAGACGTCCGTGACTCGGGGTGGGGGAAAGAGTTCGGGGGGGGGGGGGTCGCGATAACCTCCGGCTGCGTGAAACAGGAAGTGCTTTTGGTCCGGTTCGCTTGCTGTTAACGATCTGTCAGACGTGAGTGTGAGTGAATGAAGTTGTGAGTCTCCTGCTGTGACGAACAGCGTGTGACGGTGGATAGCACTGTACCACGATACGACAGCGAGGAGGAGGAGGAGGGAGGAGGGGGGAGGGGGGGAGATCTCCAGGTGGAGAGGTGGTGCTGTGGGTGAAAGGCCTGACAGTTAAAAAGAAACAACAGAAAGAAAGAAGCGAGCGTTATTCACACAAACACAGCCATCATGACTGTGGACTGTTCTGGACTGAGTTTAATGAGTCTGTCTGGCCCTCCTCCTCCTCCTCCTCCTCCTCCTCCTCCTCATTCCTCCTCCTTCCTCCTCCTCCTCGTCAGGATGGAAGGGGCCGTTGTGCCTGCCCTGCCTGCCTGATCCTGCACTGTCCCTGGGCGTAGCGGGACTCCCGGCCCCAGGCTTCACCGGGCCTCTGGAGGTCCGATGTCTGTTTGTCGGAGACAGGCTGCGGCCCCTTCCCTTTTCCTGAGCGTCGCCGTCGGCCCTCCTCTCCACCGCTGAAGACTTCTTGGTCGTCGTCTTCTGCCTTCCCTCCTCCTCCTCCTCCTCCTCCTCCTCGTCTTCCTCATCGTCATCAGAGTCGATGCGGTTGAGTCTTTTGCGGACCGGGCGGTCCTCCTCTGACGACGACTCCGTTTCCTCCGACTCCTCCTCGTCGTCCTCCTCGTCCGTCGAAGGCCGTCGTTTCTTCAGCATCAGAGCGAGTCGTTTGCGGCGCTGCTGCGACAGGATCTCCCTCCTCTTCCCCCTGCCCATCTTCTCCAGGTCCTCCTCTTCTCTGTCTGTCCTCTTTAACCTCCTCCTCTTGTCTCTGTCCTCCTCCTTGTCCAACAGCTTCCTCTTCAGCCGCCTCCCTCTCTCCCTGTCGTCCTCCTCGTCCTCCTCGTCCTCGTATCTCCTCCGCTTCTCTCTCATCCTGTTCCTCCGCAGGTCTTCCTCCTCTCGTCTCCTCCTGCTCCCTCTCCGTCTCCGGTCGTCTTCCTCCTCGTCCTCATAGCCGTCCTCCTCCTCCGAGTCTCTGGAAGAAGGCGACGCTGGAAGAGAAACAAAGAGGAGAGAATTTAGTGGATGGGATAAATCTTCTGACAGGAAATGACGCCGTGGACGTCGACGGTGACCGACCATCGCTGTAGTCGCTGGAGAGATGCTCCTTGCGCGGCCTGCCGCGGGGTTTGACCTTGTTCCTGTTGGCGGAGGTGCGGGAGTTGTCCGACGACTCGGACGTCTCGCGGTAGTTGACCTGCTGCCGCTGGCCCCGCCTCAGACCCCGCCTCTTTTTGTCAGCGTCGCTGTCCGTCATGTCGCTGAACTGATCCGAGTCTGGAGACGACACCCGAGAGAGAGAGAGAGAGAGAGAGGAAATATTACAGATAATTCAGTTTTTTCTAGAAGCCTGAAAACAGGACAGTTCATTAATCTGCAGATCTGTTTTTGATTTATTGATTAATCATCCGTCCGTTTTCTTCCACTTATCCGGGGTCGTGTCGCAGCGGCAGCAGTTTGGAGGATCCCAAAGTGTTCCCAGGCCAGATGAGATTTATAACCTCTCCACTGAGTTCTGGCTCTACCCTGACGTCTCCTCCTGGTGGGACGTACCTCCAAAAGGAGGACGTCATCAGCTCGACTCTAAACCATCGTCCCTCTTGTTCAGGATCTGGAAAGTAAGAGCTTTGCCTTCGGGCTCAGCTCCCTCTTCATCACAGCGTCTGCAGACATGAACGCTGTACGACCTCCTGCTCCGTCCTCCTTCCACTCACCCATCTCTTCGTCGCTCTCCTCCTCCTCCTCCTCTGACGAGCGTCTCCGCCGCCGTCTCAGCCGTTTCCTGCCCCGCCGCTGGGTCTTGCCGGGCCGGTGTTTGGGCACGCCTCTCGGCGCCCGTCTGGGTCGGGTCCCGCTGTCCCAGCTGCCCACCTCGCTGCCAGCATCTTCATCCTCCTCCTCCTCTTCATCCGCACCCGACGCACCGAAATCTTCGTCCTCCGAGCTGGAGGAAGAGGAGGAAGAGGAGGAGGATAAATGAACCAGAGAGCAGACATGATTTTGGATTGAAGGAGGGAAAAGTAGTGTGTGTGTGTGTGTGTGTGTGTGTTACCTGTTGCTGAGCATGAACTCGTCCTCGCTCTCTGCTGCCGTGCTGTCACTCTCCAGGTCGTTCAGTCGCCGCTTCTTCCTGTTCCTGGCAGAGTGAGCCTGGCTTCTGATTGGCCGCTGGCTCTCCTTCCCGTCCTCTGACAGGATGGCGGTGATGTCTCTGCCCCGCCCCGCTCCTACGGCCGAAACAAAACCCGGTAACTCCTCCACACGCCGAGGTGTAGAACAAACACACAAAATAAACCAACCACTCACCACCACAGAGGTCTCTGATGTCCTCCTCTATAGCCTCATCGATGGCATCGTCAAAGTCGTCAAACCTACAACACAAAACACGCTGCTTTCACTCATCACGTTTCTCCTGTGACAGTTAAAACCCAGACTGTCGTTAAACCTGCCTCCTGTTCTTTGAATCTCTGAACTCACCTGTAGCTGATGTGTTTCCTGGTTCTGGTCGACCTCCGCCCCAGATTTTTACTCTTTTTGGAATCTTTCTTCTTGGCCGACTTCTCCTCTTCCTCCTCATCTCCCTCCTGAAACAGTCAAAACGATTCTTTTTAACGTTGCACAGCAAAATACAAAGGAACTGATGTCCTGAGATGAGACTGATTAGTTTCTAGGTTTCTCAGGTTTATGAGAAAAAATGAAAGTGCTGCTTCCTGCTGCAGTGTGACACCTGTGGTTTCTGGTTCTGGTTCTTCTTGAAGAGGACTGTTTGTGCCGCTGCACGTGGGCTGTTACTCAGCTTTTTTAACACGTATGTTTTCATCATTTTATGAATTTTATCATGACATATCCCCAGACTTCACCTGATCTTCTGACCCTCTCTGTTTTCTCTCAGTATTTCTGGTATTAAAACAGGTTGAAACTAATATAACTAACAAACTAACACACTGAATTAATCATCTGTTTAAAGCGGAGGACGTCACACTCACAGGAATGATGTTCTCCACGCTGATCCCCACGTACACCAGCCGCTCCCTCCTGCACAGACGCACAAAAAAAGTTCAATCAAAACATTTTCAGAAAGTCCATCATCGTGTGTGTGTGTGTGTGTGTGTGTGTGTGTGTGTGTTTACCTCCTCTCTGCTCGCTCTTTCTTCTTCAGAGCACTGTCCAGATTCTGCAGCTGCTCCTCCAGCTTCTCACACAGCAGCTTCTGCAGGGAGGAAAAACCAAAAACGGCTCGTTTAAATTCTGTCAGGAAGTTTCAGCGCAACGACACAAACGGGTTCAGAGTTTGACCGGAGACGTTACGTGTTGGCAGGGAGGACAGAACCACTCTCCGTCTGGGATCAACATGAGCGGCGGGCGCAGACAGGCGGTGTGGTATCCACTGTCACAGGAGTCACACAGCAGGATCTGACGACACAGACACAAACACAGTTTAGCGACTGAGCTCCTCGTCAGCGTTGGATCAGTGAAACTCCTCTCTCACCAGCTCGGGGTGGTTGGGCAGGCCACAGTGAGTGCAGGCGTCCTCGCTGGGAATCTCCTCTGATTTACAGGATTCCTCCGAGTCGCTCCCTCCTTCGCTCTCCTCCTCCCCTCGCTTCCTCCCTCTGTCCTCCGCCTCCCCTCCTTCGTTAAGTTTACGCCTCTTCCAGCGCATGTTGGACCACCGGGGGCATCGATGCCTCCGTTTACCCTGAAGATGAAGAGAAACTGTGAGTCAGACAAAAGAATAGAGAAACGAGTAACCTGAGTTTACACGCTGCGTTTACCCTGCGTTTCCTGATTTGCCCGGCAGGTTCTGCTTTTACGTCTTTCTTTGTGGCTGAGCTCTGCTCCTCGTCCTCCTCCTCCTCCTGTTCGTCGTCCTCCTCCTCCTCCTCTCCCCTCGTTCTGGGAGGCAGCGCCTGCTTTCTCTGCGGTTTCTTTCTCTGGCTCTCGGCTGCTTTCGAGCTCGGCCTGCAGGTTGGCAAAGCAGATGATCTTCAAGAAAAAAGGTGCAAATGGGACTGAATTTATTGTCAGAGTCAAAGCAGATGTACCTGAGATCAAAATGGACAAAGACTGATTCAAACTTTATTCTCTGATCGCCTGTTTTTATCATTTTAACACACACATACCTGCAAATCCTTGCAGATCTCCTCAGTGGTCTTCCCTCCTCCTGCACCTCCTGCTCCTTCTCCTGCTCCCTCTCTTTCTCCTCCTCCTTTCCCCCTTTCCCCTTTAACTTGTTCCTCCTGTGGGGAGGAATCTTTATCTTCAGCCTGATTCCTTCTTTCTGGATCTCAGAGGACGCCTCCTCCAGAGGACCCTGCCTCTCCTCTGCTCCAAGCCCAGCGTCCTTGACTCTAACCTGGGCCACCAGTCCACCATTGACCCCGTCTCCCTGGTGTTCCTTCTCATCTTTATGTTCTACTTTCAGTGGTGGAACAGCGGCTCCTGTTTCTGCCTCCACCTTCCCTAAAGTGCTTTTATTCTTTTCATGGTCGTCTTTGCTTCCTTCCTCTGCCGCAGAGCGCCCGGACACCTCACCTCTCGTCTCCTCCCTCTCGTCCACGTCGTCGTTTCTCTGTTGACGGCTGCAGTGTCCAGTTTTTGTCTGTTCCTCTGTCGTTTTTTTATCCCTGGTCCTCTGTCGTCTGTCTCTTGGGTTCCTCTGTGGACTGAGACAGCGAAGGGACACAAACAGAGTCCACTTTTCTCTCTGCAGCCTCAGGGGGTGGATCAGATTTGGGGGGTAACAGCGTTAGTTTCCTGGCTGTTTGAGGAGGAAGAGCGGTGGCGGCTGCTGCCGCCGTCTCTCCTTCGATCGGTCCCTTCCTCACCAGCACCGACTGCCGACTCACCTCCCTCTCTTCCTCCACAGCTCTGGAGCCCCGGTGGTCCAAACTCGGCCCGTTTTGTTCCTGCTGCTCGGCACCGGGGGCTCTGTGACGCTCGGACGGGCTGCGGATTGACCCCTACATGACCCACAACACCCACCTGACCTATGACTCCTATGACTCCATTTTGTCCCTCTTTGTGAGGCAGGAGGAGCGACGCTCTGCCGTTGGTCAGCTCTTGCCTCGATGCAGTGACCACCAGCTGCTGCTGCTGCTGCTGCTGCGAGGCAGCCGGACCACCAGGGGGCGCTAATGAGTTCAGTAACGTCCCCTCTCTCCCATGACTGTCTTTGCTCTGGATCACTGAGGGGTTACAGACAATAATGCTGCTGCTGCTGTTGTTGTTGAGGTGGTTGCTGTGGTAGCTCTCTGCGAGCTTTAGCTCCCTCTTCTTCAGTGGTATCTTGGCCTGCTGGTTGCTCCTGACGACCGCCCGCCCTGCTTCCTCTTCCTTGTTCACTTCCTGTTTTGTCGCAGCTGCACCTGGTGCCATGACGACCGACACAGGCGTTCTTGGGGGCGTCGGCATCCCTGGATTCTGATTTGACGATGGAGGTGATCGTGCTCACGCGGTTATCGAACGCGGGCGGTTTGTGGTCCGTCTTGTCTTCTTTTACCCTCAGTGTTTTCCTGCTTGACCGGCTGCGTCGGCTCCTGCTTCACCTCTACAAAGCAAAAACAACCAAATAATTATACTCCTAGAAAGAGCAAACAAGAGAGGGACGGAGCGCTAGCTTTCCAATAAAGCAAAATAACCACACGCTCAACACCACGTTCATCTATCAGATTTTACTGATTTAAAATCTGTTTTAAAACGTTGTTACCTTGTCTCAGAGGCTTCTCCTCCTTTACAGGGTCGACCTTCTTACTCTCAGTTTGTTCCTCTGTGGTCTTGGAGGGTTCAGAGATGGTGCTTCCTATGGCTCCATCCCCTAAGTTGCCATCACAAAAACAAAAACAGCACCGGATCAGATTGTACCGTATCTTGGCTCTTAGCTAGGCGACCGTCTGCAGTCAGAAAAACCTCTAAACACTCAGAGGTGCGTCGACATACCTGCGTTTTTCTCTGTGGGGCTGGTGCTCCTGGATCCAGCCTGGTTCTGGTCCCGGTCCTGACTCTGGTTTGGATCGATCTGAGCCTTCAGCAGCTCCAGAGCCTCGGCCAAGTCGTTACGAGTCCTGAGACGACCGATGGGATAAGTGGTTCAAAGAAGATATGAAACGACAGGAAAGAAGAACGTGTTGCATCCAGAAAAACACCTTTTCTTGTTTTTAACGAACAGAGGAAGCGATAACAATAGATGAGACCCTACCTGACGATGCACTTCCAGGTGGACCCGTCCAGATCGTCCTGCTCCTCCGTGTACAGCCGGATGTTCTGCTCCTGGTCCAGCTGCAGCCAGTACATCAAACCCTGCCGGTCCCGACCGATGGGCTGCAGACGCATCTTCTCCGGGTCCTCCTCGTTGATCGCCATCTTGAACTTCAGGTTGTCGTCAAACTGGCACTCGCAGAGATACTGAGAGGTGAACAATGAAAGTGTGTGAAGAGAGGAGTAGGTACAGCAGCTGTATTAAGCAGAACCGGCTGTGTCTTACTTTGAGGATGCTCGACTTGCACTCCATGGACATCTCCTGGTAGCCCTTCTGTTCCAGCTCCCATGCCCAGGTACTGTTCAGCTCCTGGCAAACCTACAGGAAACAACCTCTGGATATAGTCACCGCACACAAGCCAGAAGTAAGGCTCCAGACCAACACACACACACACACAGAGTCCTCACCTTAGCCAGGTATTTTTCCCAGCGGTCGGTCGACACAGACCTCCCCAGTTTTCTGAGCAGCTTCACGTGGAGCTCCACAAGAGGTTTAGGGACTGGAAAACACACCGAGGTGATTAGAAACACTGCTCATCTTAACGCTTCATAAACACCTTCAAGTCCAGCGTCAGCATCAGCAGCCTGTTTTCCAGTGCACTGCTCATGAGCTGCAGTGTGTTTTCTGCTCTCACAGTTTTACTTTCCATAAAATATCTGCACCAAAACTGTGGCGATGTGCTAACATATGAATATTTTATATTGCTCAGTCCGTGCTGGGTGAATAGATGTTTTGTTTTGTCAGTGGTTCACAAAAAACCTGGGTGTGGGATCTCAGAGGTGTGTGGTTTTAATGAGGTAATATGGTTTTTCATGAGATCTTACACTTAGCTAAAATTAATGCCACTTATTTATAATGTTTTGTGAAACTCTGGTTGGGTGAACTTACCACAATCAAAAGAAAATTAATCTGCAGCTTTTCTGATAATCGATTAATCAATTCAGTCTTTTTTTCTCAGCAAAATGCCACAAATATCTGCTGATGCCACCCTCTCAAACTGATGTGTTTTCTGCTTTTCTTTGTCTCATATGTCAGTAAGTTTTGGAGGGTTGGATGGCTAAAACAAGAAGTTTGAAGACGTCACCTTGGGGACATGTGAGGGACTTTTTTCCATTACTGTTTTGACATTTTTAGACTAGAAGGACAGAGGAAATAATGTGCAGAGTAATCTGTGATGAGAATAAGATGTTTCGTTTGTCTTCTGATTACTGTTGTCACGATACTGTTATGACTGTCTTTAAAATGACAGAAAAATCCCTCTGACATTTGACAAAAAAAGGACTGATGTGTGGTCTGATATGAGACTTTTACGGAGCCTAAAATTTAGAGGAAATTCCAGTTTTCTTTTCTCCTCTGGCCCGACAAACTGAAATGTTTTAGGTTTTAACACTATAAACACAGTCGACATCGTTAAATCACGGCCGATTTTAAATATATCAGAGCAATATAGTCAACTACAGTATATATATTACATGTTAAGTCTTACTTCACTCTATTTACGGTATAAAAGCTGTAAGCAACAGAACTAACGGTAACGGAAAATTAGCTAGCTAACAAGCAGGATTGTCTGACACGGTTTAAAAGCTACTAACACGACAGCTAACAAGCTGAAAAACCTCTTTCAGACAAACGACAAACTTGTAAATTATCTGTAGGCCTCCGTGTTGTACTTTGATTAAAAGTTGACGGAAACCTTGATGCTAACTAGTTAGCCAGCAGCCAGAGTTCCTACTGCGCCTGTGCACATTTGACAGCCACTCTAACCAATAGCCAAAAAATAACATCCACTGTTTTTAAGCTAACGTCCCTCGCTGCGTCTAAAAAACGGATCAAACGGGGGAAACGTCGTTGCCGTGAACACACAATCAACACACAAACACAGGGGACACTGATGTCACTCCGCTCCGGCTGCCTGCGAGGCAAGGCCGGTGAAAAATTACACCTGACAACACTCCGGAGCTAGCTGGTTGTTCTGTGTGTGGTCACTCGGCAGTGCTGCATCATGGCTCCCACACCAAGTTTACCGTTAACAGATCAATACCAGCCTTGACAACATTATCGACGACCTGTCACTTGGCTCTGGCTATAACCCCCAGGGGTGCCGTGCCAAATCCCGAACCCCCGTCTGCGTCCGATCCCCGTAACTTTAGCACAAACATACACCAGAGTCCAAAGTGAGTGGGGTTTGCAGAGAGGGGGGGGGGCTAGCTCTGTTAGCAGCTACGTTTTCCCTCTGCCCAAATGTTTCCGTGAAAACTTGGAGAAAACAGCGGTGGTCCGCCGGGGAAAACCCAACTCTGACCCGGGGAAATATGTGCCTCAGCCGGGGAGAAAAGAGTATAAAGTCGGTGACTAAACTCCCGATCTGATGCTGCTCCGCCGGGCCACACACACACAACATTTTTCGTCATCCTCATCATCATCGTGATGATGATGGTGATGGTGATGGTGGTAGTGGTGGCCCCCTTCTCCTTCGGTTTCAAGTGTCGCAGCTTTCCACCACTTCTTCGCCCCGCACCACAACCCCGCCGCTAAAACCGCCGCCGCCGACCGCCTCACCTGCCGTCGTGTCCCGCAGATACCTCTCCATCTGCGGGAAAGTCATCTCGGGCAGATCCAGCGCCGCTCCGTATCGCTCCAGGAACGAGCAGACCTCCGCGAAGCTCGGGCAGAGCGCCGGGCCGGAGCTTCTCACCAGCGCCGGAGCAGCCATCTTTCCAGGCGGAGAGGAACGGGAGGGGAGGGCTCGCTGCTAGGATGCGACTGTGTGCGGGTGAAATGAATGGAGGGAGTGAAGTGTCTACCGGTGTCAAGCTAGGCAGCTACATCCGCGCGTAGAATCCGGTTGGATTTTCAAAATAAAAGCAGAGGGCCCGTGCATTTTCAGCTCATCAAACAAAACACGCCTAAAACTGACCACTTTTAATTCTGAAGAGCATTTTAAAACCCATTTTATCACGTAGGCAGTGTAATATTTATATTTTTCTCTTTTTTCTTTCCTTATTATTTAAATGTACGCTTTTATTTTTAACACATATTATTCCATTTCCTGTTTCAGTGTGCGTGTTTTACGGGAGCTTGACGGAGCAGCGAGAAGTTGGGAGGACCAGGGAGGGCAGAGCGAGAAATGCCCAGAATCCATCGCGAAAGACCAACAGCAACAACACTTCAAAATGGTTTTGGTTTTCATTCCTCAAATGTTTCCAGAATTAACCACGCAGCTCGTTGTAATCACTCTTCCACAAAAATTAGACACCACAGCGATGAAGCCAAACCCGCTCTACATCATTTATTCGTCGTGGTTTGTTTTTACAGTTTAGTCGTTATGTACAGCTTGTGTTATTTTTTTTTTACATACATGAGGTATCAATCAGTTTGTTCCATACCTCAGTGCTGCTGCTGCATGCTGCGTAGATAGTCACGCTGCTCTGGAGGATGCTGCCTTTACGGACTGTCGGACAGAATATTTGGTCATTTAACAGGCCAGCTGTTTACCCCTCAGATCCAAACTAGAGTTGAATAGAATCACATAGCAGTGATGGTTAATTTCTGATTTCTTAACATTTATACTGAATTTATTTGTAGCAGGCATCGATGTGAATCAGTCTTGCTATCAAATCCCAACACAAATTAAAGTCCTCACTGTCCGGCCATAGTTGAAACTCAACCAGAAAATCACCAGACTTTTCAGAAAGGCCCTGTCTAGCAGCTGAGCCACTTGTACTGACTTGCCCACAGGTTTGATGACACGGAGCTGCTGCCTGTAAGTAAGATAAGATAAGATAATCCTTCATTAGTCCCACAGTGGGGAAATTTACAAGATATTTACCATGAGCCTGCAGAAAAAACAGACACTGATTGGGTTATTTGGACCATCTTGGTTTACTGCTCACCACTGTCTTTTCCAGTTAACAGACTGAAAACCATTAAATCTTTTGGGGGAAGCATGACACAGCTTTTGGAGCGAATGGGAGCTCCACAGCTGGGTGTGTCACACCCTTCTTTAAACCCTAAGATGTACTCTGTTAAACAGTCATTTTTAAAGTCTCCACCAAGGCATGCACTTATTATTATTGACCAGATTTACTCCCAGCACAAAAAAAAAATTGCTGGATCCCCTAATTAACAACAAATATGATCATCGTTTAAATATTTTTGACTGTTTCTAAGTAAAAATACCAAAAACTCACTGACACCAGCTTCTCAGATGTAAATATTTGCCAGTTTTTACTACTTTCTAAGACTATGACCTGAATATCTTTGGGTTTTTTAATTCATTGCCTGTAATTAGTTTGTGTTTCTCAATTTTTACTTAATTTTTGTCCTTAGACAAACGTTTTTAAGCTTTCAGAAATGACCACAGAACTCCAAAACTCAAAGAGCTTTTCATCAAACAGTAATAGAGTGAAGTTGTATTATTCTGAAATCTCATTTTATAATACTTTGGCTTCAAATTGTATTTTAGACACTGGGCCGTGTACAGTATAGGCAGTTTTAAGAGCACAAACTCACGAGTTGCATGTGAAGGCATCTTCAGAGCTGGAAAATCAGAGCTGTCGAGTTGCACCTGAAGGCATCAGGTTTTTAAGAAAGGGCGGAAGGAGTTTTTTTCTTCGTCTCACAGGAAGAAGCTTCATCTCGAAAGTTGTGTTTATTGTTCCATCTGTTGAATGTCTGGTCCGCCACATCATTTCAGCTCCTGTCCTGGAAAACACTCACAGCTCAACCGATGCTGTTTAATCGCAGCCATGTCGGTTTAACAGAGAATTTACCGTTAACGGGCGCGGGTCGGTCGGTAAGTTCAAGTTCATTATCCAGTTTTACAGTAAAATCCAACGAGCTGATGTCATTTTAAGCTAATTAGCTGTAGCTTTGTCAAACTCTTGAAAAAGCCCTGCTTGTGTTGAGTTAAATGTCTGATTTTAAGTGAAGTTAAATGGCGGTAAAGTCTGTTTAAACTGCTCCAGATAAACAAAGGAGCCTGTTGATGCTGTGAAAAAAAGTCACGAGGTGTTTACGGTCCTGGTTAAATAAAATCAACGTGTTTTCACCATTTTAACGTCTGGACTCAGGCAAGCAGCAGTTATTGAGCTGGTGAGGAGTAAAATGGCGGGTAAATGATGCCTCACAGTTTCATTTAAATCAGCTCATGTCCACAAACATAATCAGAATCAAGCTGAATCAAATGAAGTTATATAAACTAGATTTTCATGCATTAGAAATATCAGATTAGAAGTTACACACCTGACTGCAAATGAGAAAAAAAAGAAAATACAGTCTGCTGCATGTTCACACATGTAGAGAGAGATTTACTGAAAATCTGATTAGCAGGAGATGGATCAACACAGAGCCGTCAAGCCTGAAAACTGTGAATGAAATATCATCAGTCATGAAGCAGCTGATTCACAGGATAAAATGGTCAATATTTAACGACGGAAACACTGCATAAGTCTCTGTGATAATATGTTTTATAGACAAGGCAATCCAGATGCTTTTGTTGTTGTTTTGTGTGTTTGTAAAGTAAAAAACAACAAAAACAAAGTGAATATGAGAAGATACGATTGAAATGTGACCCTAGAATAATAAAACATAAGGAAAACAGGCAGAACAAACTGTTGTAGTTACAGATAAATGTCACTTTTACTTCACTAACTAATGGTTAATAAGGTGATTTGTTTTCAGGTGAGGATGAAAAGTGAATGTCGTGGCTTTAGGAAATAAAGCAGGTAAAATGGGAAGATAACCAAGGACCAGACTGATAAACTTTATCCACCTGTCTGACAGGAAACCACACACCTGACCCGCCCGGCAGAGAGACACCGTGGAGAAGCCGAATCTAAACGTCTGACACATGAAACTAGAAATGTTTCCTGTTTGTTTTTCTGTCTGCAGGTGTTGTTGTTTATGTGCGGCGGGTGACGGCAGAGCGGTGAGATGGCCATCGCCCACGTGGCGACAGAGTACGTGTTCAGCGACTTCCTGCTGAAGGATCCGAACCAGGCTCGATACCGCAGCGTTCGCACCGAGCTGGCCGTGGACAAGATGGTGACCTGCGTGGCGGTCGGCCTGCCCCTCCTCCTCATCTCTCTGGCCTTTGCTCAGGAGGTTTCAGTCGGTGAGTGAGGACGTGGAGACGAAGGTCAAGACCAGGGGGTTAGTCCAGGAGGGTTTACTGTTACGGCGGTAAATCAGAGCTGCTAACAAACAGAGAGAGAGTTTATCACACTAAATGATCACAGACTGACTGTTAGATCTTCACTTTGATAGAACAAAGACGCTTTTATCCACAAACTGTCGAAGATTTCTCACGATTCTAAAAGAACATTTCAGTCCGACATGAACTCTCTGATCCTCTTGTTCACATTTCACCTTGTTAAATGTCATTTTTCAACAGAAACGACCTGCAGCTGTCAGCATTACTCATATAATATTAGATTCTTTTCTCATGGTTCTGACAACTCTGCCTCTGTCACATGAACCATCAGGAAATCCTGGGTCGACTTTAACGGTTGATAACCAGCAGTCGTACGACCGCTCAGCCAGACTCTGGTTCTTAGGTTTAGTGAAGATAACGATAAGATATCCTGGGTATGTTGAACTCGCTTCGTAGTGCAGGTCTACATAAATAACATCAAACCTCAGACAACCACAGTCACTTCCTCTGTTCCTCCTGCAGGAACCTCAGCTCTCCTCTGCTTCTCTTCCTTGTTGCTACCTGCCACACATTCATGTTAAACCTCCCTCCCTCTCTCTCTCTCTCTGTGTTGCCTTCAGGTACTCAGATCAGCTGTTTTGCTCCCACTAACTTCTCCTGGCGTCAGGCTGCGTACGTGGACTCGTACTGCTGGGCGTCCGTTCATACACACACTCTACCTCTGTGGCTTCACAAGGTACAAACACACAGCAGAGACAGAGGCAGTTATGCACAAGCAGCTCTTGTTTCTTGTTTTTAAGGTGTGGTTGAGAGTATGTTAGTCATTACAGAGAGCAGTGGGTGTGTGTCTCTGTCTCTATACATTTATAAACTGATCTTTCACTGTGATTTCATTCAGTGTTTAGCTTTGTTTACTGTCCAGCCTCGTTTTGTCCTTTCATCTTTGCTGCTTGTGAAATAATTTGCTTCCTGTCAAATCGTCACATCACTGTCACAAGTTTAAGAAAGACAGCAGACGTGTTGCTGCTCAGAGTTCAGGTCTGATGCCGTTTACTGAGTCTCTGTCTTTCTGATCGGCCCCAGGGTTTTTATTGTGTCTCTGAAGAGTCAAAAGTCGTAAAACCACTTCTCTAAAAGCTGCAGAGACGTTGACTTTGTTGTGTATCTCTCTCTATCTCATTTTTTTTCCTCCTCTTCCTGTCCAGTTCTTCCCCTACATCCTGCTGCTGGTGGCGGTGCTGATGTACACCCCGGCATTGTTCTGGAGGTTTTCTGCCGCCCCCCTCCTGCAGTCGGACCTCGGCTTCATCATGGAGGAGTTGGACCGGAGTTATAACCGCGCCGTCACTCTGGCCAAACGCATGGCCACGTCAGGGCTGCTCACACCAGACAGGTACAGACGGACGCCTGAAATCAGACCTCAGACCAGCGTGAGTAACCGTGAGTAACGCTCCTGTTCTCCTCTCACCCAGCGACCCCACCGAGGGCTGTTTCAACTACCCGCTGGTGGAGAAGTTCCTGATGACCAAGCGCTGCTCTCGGGTGATGCTGTGTTACTACCTGTCGTGTCGCGGCCTGACTCTCGTCACCCTGCTGTGCGCCTGCGTCTACCTGGGTTACTACCTGCGCCTCGCCTCCGTCACGGACGACTTCGGCTGCACGCTCCGCGTCGGCCTGCTCGCCTCCGACCCCAGCATCCCTGAAAAGGTGCAGTGTAAGCTCATCGCCGTGGGTGTCTTCTCTTTGCTCAGGTATTCGTCTGCACAGAACACTGTTTGTTCATTATAGAACTAAAAGCGTTGATGTAAGACTGGTAAATATATTTACATTAGTTCTAACCTCTGTGTGGGCTGTCATGTGAGGTCATGCATCTGTAAACTACAGGGATGTCTTGTGAACAGCGGGTTGTGATCACAGGATCCTCTTTTGTGGATTTTCTGACCTTTTAGCAACAGACTCATTATGTGTCCGGTGACAAGAACCCACAAACTTCAGACACCTGAGAGGACAGAAGAAAATAAAATACGCCAATAATCAGGTTGTCAGCTGTAAGAAAAATACAGAACACCAGACTCAGGGCTCTGCAGAGTGGAGCAGGAATGAGCCTCAAACAAGGAAGTTAGTTAGCATGTTAGCATGTTAGCACTTCATGTGTTTCTGGTTAAATGTCTGAAATAAGGTCTGTGGTTTTAACACAAGCTCAGGACATTTTCAGGTTTGATTCTCCGACATAAAATGGGTCAGTAAATCCCCCACTCCTGATGTTTGAAGCTTTTACGTGTCTTAAAAAAGGTGGTTGCTAACGAGTGTCTAAATGAGACTACAGAGGTTGTCGGGGACGTTAACATGAAAACCCATCTACTCACCAGTCCACCTTTACAGCCTCGTTGTGTTTCTACTCACGCTCTTTCAAACTCTCACTAACTTTCTAAGAAGAAAGGCTTTTGTAGAAGAGCTCAGAGCTAAATGAAATGACCAGTTGGAAGCTTAGTGGTGGAGACGTTGACGTCATGTGACCGTGGTGTAGTTGGTTTATAGCCTAACATTAGCTTCTTACTTCTGGAGGATTCAGGCTTCAAACATCAGAACAAATAGGTCTTTAATTTGTTGAACTCTCTGGTTGATTTACTGTTTCCAGCCTCGTCAACTTGATCCTGTTCATCGCCCTGATTCCCGTGGTGATCTACGCCAGCCTCCGTCCCCTCCTCTGCACCAGCTACGCCCGATTCCTGGAGACCTACCAGTCTCTCCCCACAGTGAGCGTCCTGCCCGTCCCCGGCGGACAGTGGGACGATCTCTCTCTGTATCTGCTCTTCCTGGAGGAGAACATCAGTGAGCTCAAGTCCTACAAATACATCAAGGTGAGTTAGCTTGGACTGCGAGGTTGTGTCCAGCAGCAGCAGTGTGTCGCCTTTTATAGCCACAGAATTAACAGTTGTGCGTCTCTGAAGCTGTAAGTGAAGACACAACATGATGATGATTCACAAGTTTCTAAAATCTTATTTTAAGGGAATGAGGAACCTGCGTTACACAATCATTCATTTTAGCAGCTAAAACCGCAGCGTACGTCCATTTCTGTTGTATTTCTTCCCACTGTAGGTGTTGGAGTTGTTGAAGAGACGAGGGGAATGTGCCGGAGAAGACTTCGATGCCATGGGTCTGCTGCAGACTCTCTGTCTGGTGAAGATGGACACTGTGGATGGGAGAAAACTAAGCAACGCGGAGAAACAGGATCAAGAAAAAACAAACGCAGCCGCCTCTGACGGCAGCCCCAACGCCAGAGCGCCGAAAAACAGCCACAACCGTCCGAACTCAGCCGCAGTTAATGACAGCAAGATAGAAACAGAGATGAAAGGTGAGTAAAAAGAAATTCATTGCTATTGTTTAGCATTTCTGAAACTGCTACGAGTTGGACTTTGGACAGAGATGTGCTCTAATGTTGTGTCTCAGGGAAAGCGAAAGATAAGAAATGACAGGAAACTGAGCTGGAGGAAAAGGGTGTAGACGGACAAAGAGACTGCTGATAATTACCTTCACCCAACAGAACCTGTTTCCTGAGTCATTTTCCACAGTGCAAACAAGAATACGTCACCTAATAAAATTCAGTTTCTGTTCCACCGGGGATGAGAGATCATTTTAGTTTTTGACAACAATGGCTGTTATCTGACACCTTAAAGTATTTATTATTGTTGTATTTGTATGTTTTGGAAGAGTTACAGTAT
Organism: Lates calcarifer; assembly: GCF_001640805.2. Lineage (NCBI taxonomy): Eukaryota > Metazoa > Chordata > Actinopteri > Centropomidae > Lates > Lates calcarifer. The sequence goes on from NC_066853.1 coordinate 2,219,652, forward strand.
TAGGTAACATGTCACAGGCAGTAACAGGCAGATTTTTTTATCATTGGTCAGAGCCAGGACAGACGTTTACCTGTTTCCTGTCTTAATGCTAAGCTAAGCTAACTGATAAATGATCAGGTAATAATTCATCATCATGTCTGTTATTTGTTTTCAGAGCTCAGTCCTCTGCTGCCGGGAAACGGCGATGAAACAGGAAGCAAAAACATCGAGGGGGGGAATCTCCGACAGCGAGCGATGTGATCGGCCGCCGATCGGGCACGACGATGACGAGACCCACCTCTGTCCCGTGGTGCATCCAGAAAGTCAACTTCCTGTCCTGATGGAGGGATCAGACTGGAGTGGGAGAGCACAGCTGCATCATGGGAGATCATCAAACATCCACCTCCTCTTCTAGACGTTCAACATGGGAGTCACAAATGTTTTTAGTCCCTCGATTTGAGACTAACACTGGGAAAAGTCACGTTGTTCACAGGGGAACGTGGAGTGACGAGTTCTGGGTTAATGTTAAAACACTACGGTGCCAAAATGCAGACAAAGATGCAAATGCTCTGCTCTCAGGATGTTTATACAGCTGTCAGCTCACACGCCTGATAAATATCCTGTGACTAAAGTAAAAGCACAACAGGGAATATGCAGTAGATGTTGCAGAGCAGGAGTTTGCTGCCTGAACCAGTGGGATATTTAATAGTCAGGGGATGTGGGGTCAGACGGGTTTTCCATCGAGGGGGGAAAACCATTCACCGAGATTAAACTGTCCAACCCCTCTTTTACAAAACTGACTTTAACTTTAAACTCATGTCTGGAGTGAAATCTAGTGAGATGATGTTTTTATTTGCACTCATTGTGGGAGAATGTGCTTTTTCAAGACAATGTTAAGGTTGTAAAGTGGAAAACCACACAAGGAGGAATTTAGCGTGCTGTAATCAGTTTCAGGAATCATTCACCTGATTATACATGTTATATATTTAATGACATAAATTCCTGAACTGTCTGGTATTCCCCCTTAAGAACTGGATTGTTTTCTCATGTTTATTTTACAAGCTACAGCCAACAGTGGTACCAATGCAGGAAGCTCTCATTTAATCATATTTATCTCTTTTTCCAGCAAAAATCTTATGAAGTGTTTGTTGCTTAATGTTTAACAAATGCATTATTTTATCCAAAACGTCACGTCACAGGTGATATCCAGTGACGTGGCTTTAGGGATTCAGACGTTTGGATGTCTCAGCCTGGAGTTTAACTTGCAGTGCTCGCTTTGCAGTCTCAGGGATAAAAACATCTCACTAAACGACGAGCGACTGTCACGTTACTGCCTCCTCCACTGCCTGGATAAACTGCATGCACTGCTCTAAGTGGAACATTTTAACACTGTCATGAAGTCGCTGTGGTACAATCTCCTCTTTATTATACATTAGTTTCTGTTTTGTGAACATTTCTCCTATTTTTTTGGTATGATGGTGAAATGTTATTGGCTTTACTTTATTCATGTACTGCATGCTTGTTGTCTTGTGATGTGGAGAAACTTCTAGCGTTCATTTACTGAAGTGAGGTTGCTGTTAGGGTTTGTGATCTAATGGTTGTTTAATTATTACACTTTGAAAGATTGTCTGCAGTCTTGATAATAAATATAGGAGACATTACTGTTGAGTTATATGGTGTCTTATTTTTTATGTGGGGTAAAGGTAAAGGAAGCAGATGTGACTGTACTTGGTGAACTTCTTCCTGCATGGAGTTGTCTCAGACTGGTTTCATGCACATGATGGTGAGTTCAGTGACCTCCCCACTCACCACATCTGAATCCTTTAGGATGTGGGTAGAGCAGGAGACTGGTAACATGAATGTGCAGCTGCAGAAATCTGCAGAAATAATGTGGTGCAGTCATGTGAACATGGACCAGAATCTCAAAGGAACGTTTCCAACATCTTGCCACAACTTTTTAAAAACAGATTACAAAGGTAGATGAGTTTAATACAGACAATATTACCTCATTATTCCTGTGTAAAACAGCAGAATTAATTCTCTGTTTACAGTCCTGCACTTCCTGGTTCAGCCTCTAGAGGCAGTGCAGGGATTATTTGCATAACTCGACCTGGGAGCATCGTCGAAGTGACGCAGTTGTTTTTCACCTTGATGAGCGGGCATGTTTTTCTCATCTGGACGCCTCGGGGTGAGTTCATTTGCAAATTAATAACTTTTTTTGTCACGTCAGGTGCTTCTCGTGACATTCCTTTCCGTTTTAAGGATTTATTCGCCGTGGTTTGTTAGAGGCGTCGAGTTTTTAGCGTCAGGTGTTTTTTTGACGGCGGTCTCACCTTGCAGGTAGGAGAAAAAGCTTCTGTAAAGTCAGAAAACTTGCTCGTTTTATCGACTGCGTGAACTAATCTTCAACATTTATCGCCGTGTGTTGTTGTAAAGTCGCTTCGGCGAAGTTGCATTTTAATTAAGCGGTAAATTTAGCCGCCTCTTGCTAGCCTTCCTTGTCTAACAAATTACTGTTCTGTTAAAAACTGTTAAGAAAACTGTTAAATTAAAGTCTAATATATTCAATACAGTGGGCTAACCATGCTAATTTAGTACTTTGGGGAACCTGTTGTGTTAGCAAGAGAGGGGAAGTTGGCTGCAGTTATCGTAATTATCCAGCAGAGGGAGCTACACGAGACACATTTGTTGCGTATGTTGAAATATTACAGATTATATAATTATATTACACATTATATCAACGTAGGTAAAGAATTATTTGTTTTTCATGTGATTGGAGTCAATTAGAAATAAATGATATCGATCAGTAAAAGCAGACAGAAGTAGTTTATCTTTGCCTCGGTCCGTGCGCGGTTCACAGTCGTATCGTTATAATCGTAATTAAGAACTTCTCAGTGAGTTAAACCGTTGACTGCCCTACGAGTGTATTATAATTATTAGTCCCCACGTTTGTAATTCTGAGCATGAGATATATATAGTACTTGATGTCTTAGTAAAGATATACAAAATGGCTACTAATATACCACCGCTAGTACTTACATCAAATCAAAATATAATATTAATACTACTACCAGTCATTCTGCTCATTTTACTGGAGCCACTCTCTGTTTGTTTTTATCTGATTTCTGTTTGAAAGCAAAGATACCGGTAAAAAGTTAAATTAAAAGAATGTTGTCTTTACTGTCTTAACATGTTATCGTTCACGTTGGTTAAAAAATACACACAGCTGTATGTATTTTAACGTTTTAGCAAAAACTTCTGCTCTAAATTCTTATTGGATTAGAACACACCACGTGACCCGGAAGTGTTGAGCAGCCAAGTCTGTTGCATTCGTTTCTTTAAAATAATCGTATTTTTAGCGATTCTGTGACATTTCCTTTGACTGTCCTTCGTCGTGTTTTCCTCACATGTCCCCGACTGTCCCTAAACTGTTAGTTCAGCCTGTTGACCTCTGAGTGAGAGGGACTGTGCGGAGAATGACCCCGTTACCTCCGACACTTTACCGGCATCGCTTCTCGGCCTTTTGGCTAAGATCAAGTGTAGTATCTGTTCTTATCAGTTTAATATCTGATACGTCCCCTACCCGGGGACCATATATTAAATTGATTTTTGGAACAGGGAGATGGAATAGGGGCTTGCTCCGTCCACTCCGCGCATCGACCTGGTATTGCAGTACCTCCAGGAACGGTGCACCCCCCTTTAAGTGTACAATATTAAGTATTATTTTGTTGCTAAATGTCGTAGTTTTATTCACAGACATATTAAAACCCATCATGTGCGTGTTGTCAGTGTAAAGGTTGCTTAAAGACATTTGTTTAATAATTTACATGTTGATTAAGTTGTTTTGGTTTAGTTATTTTGTGAGTTTATTAGTTTGTAGTGTCTCTAACCCTCGGTTGAAAGGTGAGGAGTTATGCTGAGTTCACTGTCCTCTCCACATTTGACAAAGGTTTAAAACATTTTCCTCAAATTGCCCTTGTTTTATGGAGTTATTTAGCTTCTTTATGCCCTAGATTTGAGCTGAACTGATTATTACTCATTGTCCACAGTTTCTGCTGCTGTTTTCCCCTGACAGATCAGAACAAAGGCAAATACACTGTCAACTTGATTTTCTGTATCATCTAACTTATTTCTTCTTGCTGTGATTTACATGAAGACAAACGCAGATAAATGTTGTAGTAACAGCGTTGTTACCACTCCAGAGCACTAGGTGGCAGTAGCACCTAGTAAACAAAGAACCAGGAAGTGGCTGTAACGTGAGGAACAATGTGTTTTGTCTTTTATTCTTTTCTCTGAGTTTCAAATGTGGATCAAACTCTGTTTTTGTTGCAGTCTGACTTTGCTTTGGTTCAGCTGAGCTTGCAGTTGGTCTGTTGCTCATTTTTAGGAGGTGAAATGGATAAAATAGATGATTTCAGATCAGGCCTTTCATATGGAAATACAGCATTGCATGATGGGAAACATGAGGACTATATATCAAATAAAACGTTAATAATCTGTATCACATTTGTGCAGCACCGTTTTGTTCTGTGTTGAATTGGTGGTGATCCACAGCCTCCTACAGCCTGAGGGTTTGTTCATATATAGATTGTGAGCACCATGAAGCAGCTTGGTTTGTGTGTGAAAGACTCCCCTGTCTGTGAGCTGTACAACTCATACTTACCTGGCAGGGGAGATACCATGATCAAGAAGGTGGTTCACCCAGGGCGAGGCTCAGCCATTGCACTCCGGTTGTGCTGACCCCTGCGAATTCCCCAAATGTGGGAATCTCGACTGCATAATTTCTGGTAGTGGGGGACTGCGTTCGCGCTCTCCCCTGATCATATGTTTAAAAATAAAACACAGTTTATGTTAGAGTAGTGGTTTGTTTTCATTCCTTAATTCCTACATTTCCTGGCATCCGTTCTTGATGTTAACATGCTGCAGCTTTGTTTATGTGTTTGCATGATATTTCACTTATGAATCATTTAGTTAATGTGTTTTCTTTTTTACTCAGTGTCGTCTAAAATGACCTGAATTCGTCATTTCAGTCTGATTATTACTTGAGTTCCTTATCCAGAAATGAAAATCCAGTCTGCTCCTGTTGTTTCTCAGCTTGCTGATGTGCTTACTTTATCTTGCTGTGAGTTACATATATAATACACTCAGAAAGTATTCAGACCCTTCACTTTTTTTACATTTTGTAATGTAGCAGCTTTATGCTAAAATGAGCAAATGTATTAAAAAGGAAAAACTGAAATACCACATTGACGTAAGTATTCAGACCCTTTGCAGTGACAATTGAAATTTAGCTCAGGTTCATCCCATTTCTCTTCATTATCTATGAGATGTTTCTATACCTTGATTTGAGTCCACCTGTGGTAAACTCAGTGAATTGGACATGGTTTGGAAAGGCGTACACTTGTCTATGTTATGTCTCACAGCTGACTGTGCACATCAGAGCAAAAACCAAGTCACGAGGTCGAGGGAACTGACTGCAGAGCTGAGAGACAGGATTGTGTTGAGGCAAATGGAAGAAGTTTAGAACAACCAGGACTCTTGACAATTGTATGTATTTCTTTTAATTTTCTTTAGTATGAAGCTACAGTATAATAAAATGTGGACAAAGTGAAGGGGTCTGAATACTTCTTTGAATGCACGGTGTTGTTGTAGTAACAGTGTTGTTACCACTCCAGAGCACTAGGTGGCAGTAGCACCTAGTAAACAAAGAAACAAGAAGTGGCTGCAACGTGAGGAACAATGTGTTTTGTCTTTTATTCTTTTCTCTGAGTTTCAAATGTGGATCAGACTCTGTTTTTGTCGCAGTCTGACTTTGCTTTGGTTCAGTTGAGCTTGCAGTTGGTCTGTTGCTCATTTTTAGGAATTGAAATGGATAAAATAGATGATTTCAGATCGGCCTTTCATATGGAAATACAGCATTGCATGATGGGAAACATGAGGACTATATATCAAATAAAACGTTAATAATCTGTATCACATTTGTGCAGCACTGTTTTGTTCTGTGTTGAATTGGTGGTGATCCACAGCCTCCTACAGTCTGAGGGTTTGTTCATATATAGATTGTGAGCACCATGAAGCAGCTTGGTTTGTGTGTGAAAGACTCCCCTGTCTGTGAGCTGTACAACTCATACTTACCTGGCAGGGGAGATACCATGATCAAGAAGGTGGTTCACCCAGGGCGAGGCTCAGCCATTGCACTCCGGTTGTGCTGACCCCTGCGAATTCCCCAAATGTGGGAATCTCGACTGCATAATTTCTGGTAGTGGGGGACTGCGTTCGCGCTCTCCCCTGATCATATGTTTAAAAAAAAAGATGTGAGTTCTGAAGTGATTAAATGTTGTACTTAGTAATGTAAAGAAACTGTAGTTAATTAAAGTAGTTGGTTTGGTTTTGAGTGAAACTAAAGAGAAATAACGAGTCAGTGAAGATGATTTTTCTCTTAAGTTACTAATTTTGATGGAATGTGTTTAGAAATCATGGTCAAGTCACTAAAAACATCAAATGAATGCATCACAGACTCGAGTGAATTTGGTTATGGATCAAATGTTAGTATATTATTGAATCCTGTAGTCAGATGTGTTCTCCATTAGAGACAACCTGAGCTCTGTTAGTTGATGTATGAGTATAATTTACACTGGAAAAGGAATTTTGTCATTGGAGATCTGGATCTTACATAATCAGAGAAACAAGCTGAGCAAACAGACGTCCTGTATCGACCCAAGAGCGTCATTGAGAAACACTGATTTTTAAATTGAGACTGCATTATTCAGTGTTTTTATTGATTTTGATTACTTGGTTGGTTTGTTTTTGAGAGGAGGAGATCTCTGTGGATAATTTTGCTCCTGATCGATAAACACTGAAGAAATCCTAATGTTGTGAAACGTGAAGCTATTTTATTCAGTGTTTTTTACCAGTTTTAATCATTGTGTCTGTTTTGGAGAGGAGGTCTGAGGATAATTTGACTCCCAATAAAAATTCCTGAACTGTGAACACTCAGGGATTCTTAAACTACCATGAGTTGTTTAACAATTAAAAACAATAATTCCTGCAGTATTCACACTGTCAGTCATCCCCAAAGGACGATATGAAAGCCTACTGCTTCTGTCATCCAGCTGGACAGGAGAAAGGCAACTACTTTTAATTTTCTGTATCATCTAACTTATTTCTTCTTGCTGTGATTTACATGAAGACAAACGCAGATAAATGTTGTAGTAACAGCGTTGTTACCACTCCAGAGCACTAGGTGGCAGTAGCACCTAGTAAACAAAGAACCAGGAAGTGGCTGTAACGTGAGGAACAATGTGTTTTGTCTTTTATTCTTTTCTCTGAGTTTCAAATGTGGATCAGACTCTGTTTTTGTCGCAGTCTGACTTTGCTTTGGTTCAGTTGAGCTTGCAGTTGGTCTGTTGCTCATTTTTAGGAAGTTGAAATGGATAAAATAGATGATTTCAGATCGGCCTTTCATATGGAAATACAGCATTGCATGATGGGAAACATGAGGACTACTATATCAAATAAAACGTTAATAATGTGTATCACATTTGTGGCAGCACTGCTTTTGTTCTGTGTTGAATTGGTGGTGATCCACAGCCTCCTACAGTCTGAGGGTTTGTTCATATATAGATTGTGAGCACCATGAAGCAGCTTGGTTTGTGTGTGAAAGACTCCCCTGTCTGTGAGCTGTACAACTCATACTTACCTGGCAGGGGAGATACCATGATCAAGAAGGTGGTTCACCCAGGGCGAGGCTCAGCCATTGCACTCCGGTTGTGCTGACCCCTGCGAATTCCCCAAATGTGGGAATCTCGACTGCATAATTTCTGGTAGTGGGGGACTGCGTTCGCGCTCTCCCCTGATCATATGTTTAAAAATAAACTTTAACATCCTGAGTTTAGTCTCTCAGAGTCTGAAGTCCATGATTTGTTTCAAGACTTCTGTTGTGAATTGGCGTTATATTGACTCCATCGAATGACCTCGTTTACAGTGCTTTCAGTAAGTATTCAGACCCCTTCACTTCTTTCAGATTATGTTATATTGCAAAATTATGTTAAAATCGTTCCCATTTAGTTTCTCCTTTATTAATCTACTTTCAATATCTGATTTGAGAACCTTAAGTTTAACAAGGAAAATACTGAGGTAAAACATTGATAAAAGTATACAGATCTTGTACGCAGTACTTAGTAGGGCTGGGAACACTTTTACGACTGATTAACTCTTAAAAACTCACTGTACACGGACTGGAAAAGACTAGCTAGCCTAACAACACAAGAAGGCTACAAACAACCCGCAATACATCTTTCGAAAATACCGTAATTACACCTGTACTCGCTCAATTCGGTTGAAATTTACTGAAACGTAATGGTATAGTTCTATAGGGGGGGATATTGCCATATATTATAGACAATACAGTACCATTTCTTTTGCACTGTGCTCTGCTGAATAACTGCAAGAACGATTCTATTTTTACATTTTAACTAGAATGGAAGGAAACACTCGAGAAGGAAAACAAAGTAAGAAAATGGGTTTTGTGGCAACGAGAGATTGGAGATAAGAGATTTTATTTTGCAGTTTATACTAAAAAGGAATAAATAAGAAATTTAGGATTAGTTTTCATTCTTTATTAAATATATTCTAAGATGTATTGTGTGTGTGTGTGTAATCGAATTCGTGAGTTGATAGTAACGTTACGCTCCCAGTACAAAGGCAAACTGATGCTATACTGCTGCTGTTATTAGATGTGTAGAAAGTGCAGTTACATCCTGTGTCCACTAGAGGCTGACGGAGCTCCGTTAGTTTTTGAAATAAATTTTAAAAAGCACATTATCCTTTCACCCACCAGGAGCTCCATCACGATCAGTTATTTTTAACATCAGCGAAAAATACACACACACACACACACACACACACACACACACACACACATGAGTAGTAATATCGTTACTACAACTTTTGCTTCATCTTCCTTCTTATTGGATTAGAACACACCACGTGACCCGGAAGTGTTGAGCAGCCAAGTCTGTTGCATTCGTTTCTTTAAAATAATCGTATTTTTAGCGATTCTGTGACATTTCCTTTGACTGTCCTTCGTCGTGTTTTCCTCACATGTCCCCGACTGTCCCTAAACTGTTAGTTCAGCCTGTTGACCTCTGAGTGAGAGGGACTGTGCGGAGAATGACCCCGTTACCTCCGACACGTTTACCGGCATCGCTTCTCGGCCTTTTGGCTAAGATCAAGTGTAGTATCTGTTCTTATCAGTTTAATATCTGATACGTCCCCTACCCGGGGACCATATATTAAATTGATTTTTGGAACAGGGAGATGGAATAGGGGCTTGCTCCGTCCACTCCGCGCATCGACCTGGTATTGCAGTACCTCCAGGAACGGTGCACCCCCCTCTTAACTGTTGAATTTTAAATTAACGGTCGCCTCTTTTATAACGTATTATGTGTATACCATGGCACCGTTAACGTTAGCCTAGCTTGTTTTTAAGTTACAATTGCGTCGGTGTTAATCGTTCAGGAGTTTTCTACCGGGAGCCGAATTATCCACAGAGGTCTTCCTCCTCACTATAAGAAACGGACCAGCTGATTAAAACCGGTAAATTCGCCGATTAAAGCAGTTTCACGTTAAATATGCGCGTTTCCCTATGAGGCTTTCGGGCGGACAGGAGGGACAGTCCTTCTAACGGTTAAAGGTTATAAATACGAGGTTATACAAAGAGTTAAACATTAGTTTTCGGCTGATAGTGTTTTAGTAGAGATGCAGTTTGCTGGGTAGAGGTCCCTTTAACCACAGCAGGAAGAATAACTTCAGGGGGGTGTGGTTAGTCTGTTGACAGCGACACAAGGTAAGCAGCAGTAACAGGACAGATCTTTACTTCATGATTTTCTCTCCTAAAACTCAACCTGCTCCTTTTCTAATCACCTTTAACCTGTTCTGAGTTCTGTATTAATGCAGCGACAGACTTTAACATGCAGTTTTTAATGGTTTGGTGGGCAGCGTGAGCCGTGTGTGGCTAGTACAAAAATAGCTCTCAGTCAGCCTGTGTTGGCTTTGAATAACAGGAGAATTGGCAGCAGAAGGTTTTGGCCTTTTGTAGCTGACAAATGTGAAATGTTAATATCAACTGGTCTGTGTGGTGTACACGGTCACTAATGTCTGTTGCAGGGTGGTTAAGTGTGTAATGACTTTATTTGGTGTCAGATCAGCATGTTTTAAAGAACCAAGGACGGAGAGAGAGAGAGCGGCGGCATCATGTTGTAGCTTTGAAAATACAGATATTTAAATTGTCTTTACTTAACATGGAAAAACCTGCAACTTCATACTTTACTTAAATTCACTACACTCTAGTGTTAACAAAATCACAATGCACTACAACAACACAAGATGGAGGCAACACACAGGAACAAAACCTGATCAGATTTTATGGTTCAAACTATTTTTTTATGCTCAGTAACATTTGGATTTCCACTCATTTGATTTTTCATCTTTCTGGATGCTTATTCGTCACTTCATAGAGAGACAAAAGACTTCTTTTTTTACTCTAAAGGTACTTCCTGTTCAAAGACATGGTTTAGTTTTTATATAAATCAGGTCCTACTGATCCCCTAAAGCTCTGAGAAATAAAAAATGGAGACAAAATCAACAGTCTCAGGAGGTTTGTTTATAGGAGGCAGATTATCACAGGGCTGGTGGTCTGATCCCCACATACACTAGTGTCCTTGAACGCAGCTGTTTTACAGAGTCATAATCTTTGTCTCCTCCTCGTCTCTCAGTAAGCAGCCTCTCAGCCATGTCCTCCCCAGAGATCGCCTCTCTCTCCTGGGGCCACATGAAGGTGAAGGGATGCTCCTCCAGCTACAAGGACTGTAAGGTCTGGCCTGGAGGGAGCCGGACCTGGGACTGGAGGGAGACCGGGACTGACGTGAGTGGATCCAGAATCAGAAGTCAAACGCACACCTACCGTAGCACCTTGTTGTTTACATGTTCCATGTCCCACCCCCAGCATTACCCAGGAGTCCAACCTGCCGATCTGGAGGAGGTGCTGAAGAAGGGGATAGACCTGCTGGTCATCGGCAGAGGCATGAGTGAAGCTCTGCAGGTACGACAACAACCACACACCTACAGACGGTGCGGTCGATTCAGACTCAGACTTCAGACGATTTAAGTCTCGTCTCTTCTCCCAGGTTCCCTCCTCCACCGTGGACTTTGTGAAGCAGAAAGGCGTCGACGTCAGAGTCTTGCAGACGGAGAAAGCCGTCGCTGAATACAACAAACTGGCTTCGCAGGGCGCCAAGGTGGGAGGAGTCTTCCACTCCACCTGTTAACGACGCCTCTGGAGTTTCTGACCTACAGAAGATCGGGTGGGCAGCCTGCAGAGCACCACACTCTGTTCTGCTAAATGTATAGCTGGATAACTCTTGATTTAGGGTGAGACTGAACACTCACTGCAGCCCAGGTCGTGTTAGCTGCACTGTAGAGGAGCACAGGCAAGTTTATAAATCATTTCTATAATTTCACAGTTTACTTTAAGATCAAATTCAAGATGGAAAAACATACATTTGACCTTAGAGAGCGATTCTTTGTAAAGACAGATCATTTCACTGTGATGTTGGTGAAACTAAATGAATGCACAGTTCATTTTTCATGAGGAGAAAATGTATTTCTGCTTGTTTTGCTACAGAAAATAAAACTAGAGAGAAAGAATAATTTCCATCACATGGGTTTGTCTTCAATAAGAAACAACTGTAGAGTAGAAAAATATTCCTGGTACAAGTGAACGCACCATGAGTAGAAACATACTCTTTGTGCTTCTGAGCTTTTTAACCTTTTTCTTTTGCAGAGTTTTGAATTTAGCTGCTGGCATCCTCTGGCATTGGAAAGTTGAGAGGAGTTTAAGTCCTGTCTGCGTCTTTGTAACGGGGCTTTGTTAGCGTCTGGCAGGTTTGGGCATGATGTAGACTTTGACGGGTTTGCTGAAACGGAATGGTTCCCTCGACGGCGGCCTCAGGTGGCGGGATGCTGTCGATGCTCTCGCTCCATCCCTGCTGCTTGGAGGTGGAGGACTGACAGGGAGGTGGAGGAGGAGCTGTAGGCGAGCAGGAGGCGAACCTCAATCTGAGACGGCTCTGAGGGAGAGAGAGTAGAAAGGGTCAGTGATGGAGGTCAAACTAAAAAGACAGAGGTCTCAGATTTGGTGTGTTTTTGCAGGGCATTCACAAAGTATTCAGACCCCTTCACTTTTTTCAATCTACACTCAATACTCCGCTTAATAATGACAAAGCAAAAACAGAATTTTAGAAACATTTCGCAAATTTATAAAAAAGGAAAAACTGAAATATCCAATCAACTGAATTTAGCACAGATGGACTCTAATTAAAGTGTAGAAACATTTCTAAGATGCTTAAGAGAAAAGAGAGAAACCTGAGATAAATATTTAAGTGTTAACAGTGTGATACTAATTTGCAAAACTTTAGAAAAAAAAATTCTGTTTTCATTTTGTCAAATTGAGTGTAGACTGGATGAGAGGGTGTGAATACTTTCTGAATGCACTTTACAATAAATTTACAAACAATTTGATATGATTCCATTCAGACAATTAGGATTTGATGTGCATTCATTGGCATCAAAAGTAGATTTAAAACGTCTGAATATTTTATTACCAACATTAGACATGTGAGTGTTATACTGACCTGTCCATGCAGTGTGAGAGAGGTAGACCTGTGTGATGAGTCTGTGTCTGTCAGGTCCAGGTTTCCTGAAGTCTCCAGGTTTAGGATGGATCACGTGACTCTGGCCGTCTGGATACAGAACCTGCAGACAGGAAGTCAGTGATTCAGTCAAAGAGCTGCTGGAGACGACCACCTGAGAAACAGGTTGGTTATAAATCACACTGACCTGCACTTTGACGCTGTTCTGAGGATCCTGGACGTGCTCCAGCGTTGCATCGATGTCTAGCGCCACCACCAGGCCAGATGTAAACCTCAGGGGATTATCAGACTCCCCAGTCGGCTCTATGATGGTGGCTGTCGCTCGATGGATCTGTTAACAGAGTGAAGATGTTGAAGAAAACAGAAACGATCCTTAATTCCCCTCATATACGGGTTTATTGATTATACCTGCTCAGGCAGTTTGAGCTGCAGCAGGCCGCTCTGTCTGAGGGTCGTCTGGAGGATCTTCACCAGCTCCACTGGTTTACAGGACGACAGCCGGGGCATGAGCTCCAAAAGCTTGTCCACAAAACTGTCCTGGAGGTGGGGCAGCTCTGTCAGAAACAGCCTGCATGTTGGAATGAAGAAGTAAAAACAGGAAACACAGACAGCAGAGAAACGTTTATGTTTTCAGGCATGAGGCATATACAACAGTTCAGTCAGAAAATTCTGTAATTTAATTTTAGTTTACCTCTTCAGTAACATTCTCCCCTGTACTTTTACTTATGTAAAGTATCTGATTACTTCTTCCTCCACTGGAAGTCACAGAATAACACAAACTGACTAACAGATGGAGGCAGTGGTATTCCAGCAGCTCCTGTGTTCCTGCTTGTAAAATTAGTGTTTTTGTCAATGGAGTCTGGTAGAGATATGTAGCGATGTCTTTGGTTGATCTTACTCTTTCAAAACGTCTATCTCAGTTAAAATCCTGTCCATAATGTCCACTGTTCTTGCTCAGTACTGCTCCGATTCCAAAGATTTTTGTCCCCATCAATTATTTACACCCAAAAACAGTGAAAACGGTCCAGAGATGAAGGTTTTACCTCTGAAAAGATTCAACATCCTGCAAAAACTTCTCACAGCTGCTGATGAGAGGATCCAACCTGAAGAGAAATGACAAATAAACATCTGTACAGACTGATGCTGTGTGTATACAGATGTGTGTGTGTGTGTGGTGTGTGCGCTGACCCTTGTCTGGTGCGAGCAGACAGGACGAGCTGCAGGGCTTTGGCCTGGAGGCGAACGTGATGTATGGTGGCCACATGTCTGTTCTCCAGACCGCTGTACAGAAACTCCAGCTTGTAGGTTTCCTCTAAGATCTACACAAACACACATCACACACACATTTAAACACACTAACACTGATTAATGATCTCACAGGTGCTCACAGTGTAACACCGACCTGCTGAGCTGCCGCCGTGGCCGTGACGTTTTGTTTGAGGCAGAGAGGGACGGCCATGTTCCACAGCTTCTCCTGCAGAGCCTGAGGAAACGAGGCAAAGGTAAAACACGACGATCTTTACTTTAAAACCATAAATCTGCAGCTTCAAGTCACGGCAGATGAAACACACACTTCCTACCTTCATGAGCAGCAGCTGGCAGCGCAGGTACGTAGCACAGAAATCTGCAGCTCCGGCGAGTTCGGTCTGCAGCTCACCGAGCCGCTGCAGGTCTCTGACAGACAGGAGGACAAAAAGCCTTGAACTCAACCTCTAGGACTGGACATTTTTATGCTACTGTTAATAAAACATTAACATACATAGCACCTTTAAAAGCTACAAAGTGCATTACAAGACAAAATGCAAGGAATGAAGGCTAAAGTGCTACAAATTAGAATAAAATCTGACGAGTAGAAGAATAGAAATGGTTAAAATAATCAGTAAAGAGAAAAGTAAGAATCATAATGTAGGAAAAAGTTATGATTTCTGTGTCACAATCCTATTCCCGGGTCTCTCCTGTTTTCCAGATGCTGCAGTGCTGAGTGGTTTGAACACATCTTGAGTCCAAAAACTATTCAGTGTCGTTTTACTGTTTTCACTGTGATGAGAGAAGAAATGGCTGCAGCTGATAAGTTACACTTTTTAAAAGAATGAAGAAAAACAAAGATGGCAGCGGGTGCTAACGTTAGCATATTAACCTAGCTAACTTAAGCACCTGATGGTAAAAGCAGGTACCACTGATATAAGTTGTTTGTTTTACAGGGTGTCTCTTTCTATGAGCCCATATCTTCCTGTTTTGATTGTTAGTCCTTTTCTGTGCTGCCCCCAAAAAAAGCGAAAATAGCTAGCTATGGTCGTCTATTTTCACCTACGCTAAGAGAAAATAGCTAGCTAAGACCAGCTTTATTTGCGTTAGCTGGGCACCACAGAAAAGGACTGACAATTGAAACACAAATATGTGGGCTCATAGTAAGAAACACCCTGTAAAACACAACTTATATCAGTTTTACCTGCTTTTACTAGCAGGTGCTAATGTTAGCCAGGTTAGCTGGCTAGCATTAGCACCCACTGGCGTCAAACTTTGTCCTTCAAAATGCTGAACACCACAAGTTTAAAAGGCTGTTGGAGGTTAACACTTGGTTTTAGGGTTGAGATTAGAGTGAGGGGTCAGACACTGCTGTTCATACCGTATAGTGAAGTCCAGCAGGTCCTGAGCTCCGGGTGCTTCCAGGTTCTGGATGGTGCTGACCCTGTTGAGACTCTGCTGAAGGAAGAGCTGAGCCGATTCCACAGAACCTGAACCACTGCCCGAGTCCACCGAGTCCAGACCGTAAACCTGCTTCCTGCCTGGCAACTGAGAGACAGGAGGGGAGACAGAGAGTTCAGAGGCGCTGTAGACATGGAACCGCAGGAATATGACCTTATTATGAGCACTACAGTATTTCATTTCTCACTCTCAGCGGTGGTACGAGGTGTGACAGACTGTCCCTCAGGTAGGCGTAGTGTCTGAAGGTGTGATCGGAGAACAGAGCCGGCATGGTGGGGCACGACTTGGCAGCGTTGAACACCAACACCAGCACCGCAATGTCTGAGATCAACAACCAGAGTCAAGAAAGAAAAACCAAAAAAGCTCCAGAGTCAGAAGTTCCTGAGTTTCAGCTAAAAATGTGGAACTGCAGGTTGATGAGGTGTGTGAAGGATACAGGCCGGGTCGTCCATGTCAGGCTCTGGTGTGTCGAAATATGGGTGTGTGCTGAGGAGTTCAGAAACCAGCGGCAGCACCAGTGTCGGATGACGAGAACCCACAAACTTCAGACACCTGAGAGGACAGAAGAAAATAAAATACACCAATTTAGGAGATTAAATTTAGGCTTCAAACATCAGAACAGTGGTGTTCATCTGTGAAGATTATCGCACACAAACAGAGTGTCTTACTTCCAGACAGAGTTGCGGTCGGTGGGATACTTGTTGAGGTTCTTCAGCAGCTCCAGCAGAGCCAGCTGGATACACTCTTTAGTGGAGACATTGGTGTAACAGAGTAATTCATGGAGAGCTTCTCTGATGTCACGAGACGAGTCCTGGAGACCGACAGCGATTTGTCAGTGTGAGCAAACATCGGCCTTGAGGAAATAATTTAGTTTGTTTTTCATACCTCCAACACAGCGAGCACCGTGTCCAGCTGGTCCTCTCTGAGTGTGATGTGCATAGAGATTTCTCTCAGGACGTGGATGGACTGCAGCCTCACTTCCTCTATCTCGTCGTTGAACATGTCGACCAGGAAGTCCAGACACTTCTCGGCGAAGCTGGGAGACGACCGGGCCAGCTTACACAACGCCTCCACCGCCGCGATGCGGACCTCTGAAATAAAATCAGAGACAGAGTGAACACCAGAGGACACGTTCTTTATTGAAGGACAAAGACTGGCTGCTCTGTGCTTCCTGTACCAAACATCTCGTCCTCTAGGCCATGAACAAATGCGCCACAGGCCCCCGAGGCGATGAGGTTGACCGTGTTGGTGTCCAGTTTCTCCTTGGGGGCGTCGTCGGCCCACTTCCTGCCGGAGGAGAACTCTCCGGAGGTGAAGAGCTCCTTGGCTCGTTCGTGGGCCGTACGCTTCCTCTGGATGCAGGAAAGAGTTAAAATGTTAAAATATTCTCTGTTAAAAAGCAGGTATTTAATGAGTAAACAGGTCCTCACCCTGAGATCGGACATCAGCTTCTTATCCAAAGTTTGCTCCAGGAAGTGAGGACTGACCTGCAGCATCGAACCCTGACACAGAGAAGATTCAACATGTTTCACCTCTGAATGTTGAATTTAAAATCCTTTTCAGACACAGAACATGGATCTTTACTGGCTTTATCTGTCTGTTAAACTAAGTGTCGCCCTGATCCTGTTCCCCCACCAGAGTTTTGGCGGCCTGCACCCGGACCATCCAGGATCCATCGCTGACCATGTGACTGATCTTCCCAAAGGCGTCGTCGACCAGTCGGATCTCTTCATTGGACGACGGGATGGGCACAATGCTGATTGGACAGAGAGAGCAGTGAGTCACGAGCCTACACCTGCACTGACAGGTAAGTGGCTCTGAACATCAGGGTCCTCTCACCTCTCTGGGTACAGCTGACTCAGCACCCAGACCATCTGCACCGCTGCAGAGCGGACCTGCTCGTAATCATCCGACAGCAGCCTGCAGGCCTGGAAACACATTTAAACACTTTATTAGGGCTCAAACGTATAGAGAGGTCTGATATCCTTTGACATTAAAGGACGCGCACACACACAATTTGAATCTGTAAAACACTTTTCTCATGGCAGAGAGAGGCAGTAAAACTTAACAAGCGTTACCTGGTCATAAATGATCTGATGAATCTTCATTCCTCTCTCGTGCAGCTGCAGCTGGAAAACAATCACACAAAGCTGAATCACTGAAATAAGAGTGGGCTGGGTTCTCTGTAATTAAACTTTGTGTCATCATTAAATACAGCAGTAAGTTTTCAGTGAGTGCAGGTGCTGGCAGTGTCCTACCATGGCTTTGATGGCTGCAGTGCGCACTCTGGGGTCCTGGTCTCCAAAGTAGTCGCTGATGATACTCTGGACGTCCCTCACTCCTCCTGCAGCAAACATAAACACATCACACAACAACTGAAAACACAACCATGACTCATAAATGTGACTTATATTTTCAAATGTGTTTAAAAACAACATGTTTTTTGCAGTTTCTCCAACATCTTAGGGAACTGTTTCACTTTGAAATCATGCGTGTAATGACACACACACCTATCGATGTTCCCAGTCCCTCGACTGTCTTTGTTCAGAGGACTGTCCACCATGCCGAGACATCCCAGGAGTTGCAGACACTTGATCCTCACCCCGAAGTATGTGTCTGACAGGTGCTGAAAGGAGGAAAGGGAAGAGAACTAAAATGTTTTGTTGCTTTGTGCAGAGAGGTCTGTTGAGTCTGAACCCTCAGTGATGGGCCCTGTGTGTTTGTGTGTGTGTGTGTGTGTGTGTGTGTGTGTGTGTGTCACCTTGCAGGCCATCTCTATGAGCCTCTGTCTGACTGCAGGGCTCTCTGGTAGCTGTGTACCAATGACCAGCAGAGTGTCCAGCAGCTGAGCGAGGACCTGATGGGACTCTGCAGACATACACAGAGAAAAACCTTTTAAAATGCACACTTTCAAAATATTTTAAATGACAGAGGATCTAATGAGCATGTGAGTAAAAAGTCTGTGTGTGTCTTACTCTCATTGCTGAGTGTGTTAATGGCGTCGTCAACGATGCAGTCGGGGCTGAAACCCTGTGTTTTGGACAGCAGACCCAGCAGAGAGGCGATCTTCAGCCTCACTGAGTTATCTGTCTCCTGGGAGAAAACAACATCAGCAACATCTCAGCTCAGACTGAACACAATGAACAGAACTTTAAGACACTGTAAAGCATGGTTTTACACAGCAGAGCTGTTTTATCACAGCCGTGCAGAGATTATATTTCTAAAGCTCTCAGTATGTCTTTACCTTGTAGTAGTGCTCCAGCAGGATCCTGACTACACCCTCCACGCTCTCCGCCTCCACAGGTTTGCGTGCGAACTGCAGCAGGTACTGCAGAGCATCAGTGGAGTTGGTGGCCTTACAGAGGTCGATGTGCAGAGCCGCAGATTTACTGGGTTTGGACAGACGCAGCTTCTTGGCCGGAGCTTCTTCATGGGGAATCTGTCAGCGTGGAAAAGTTTAGACTGAAATATCATTTCTACAAAAAGCAGGTGACTTTATTATCTTCTACTCAGACTCAGCCTGTCCTGTTTATTCAGAATTACTCAGCCGTGGTGATGCTGCAATAACACACAAGCATTTGAAGATCAATAAATAAAATACAGTGAAATATTATTTAATAACCACACAACCAGCATCTCGAAGTCACTCCTGAACAACAGCACCAACATAAAGTCTTTTTCAGCATAAAATACTGTCACATTCACTGTAATGTAATAAACCACAATCTTCAAAGAAAAAGTCTTGTTTTCAGGTGACTTCACTGATCAGATGTCAGATGTTTTTTATTTCTGAAATCAGTTAAGGATGACAGTAACAGCTTGGAAAAGATTAACCAACAAAGCGGATGTATAGTTACAGAGAAAAAACTCAAATAATCTACTAACTAGCCGAATGTAATTAATTCCTAATTCTGTCTTAAAAGTTAGCTAACGTTAACATTAGCTAACGCTAACGAGGTGTTAACTCATGTTAATTTAGTCACATGAACCACAGCTAACAGCACCGCTTATATTAAGAGCCACCAAAACCTCTTGTTCAAAGATCACAGAGGTGTTGTGACTGTGAGCGGCTGACTTGTTGTGTTCGTTAGCCGTTAGCATTAGCACTAACAGGTGAGTTAGCTCTCAAGCGCAGCGTTTATTTCCGGTTTATAAATCTACGGCGAGCCGCGTTAACAGGGGTTCACGTGCTCACCTGTACAACTTTGGAAAACTCCTCATAAACTCGCTTTTTCAGATGTGCTGCCATGTTGAGGGAGAGGTGGTTAGCTAAGCTTTCCTCTTCGGCAGCGACATGGAATTGTCCCTTTCGACTCCCGTAGCTACGGGAAGTTAAGTAAAACGCGTTTTGTAAATTACGCTCCTTCATGCTTTACCCGCTAAAATGACCTGTTTATTAAACTGACAATGGAAAACTGATTAAGAATATGATTCTAGGTATTAAAATTTAAGCTATTTAAATTGACTGTGATCTGCTTCGTAGCGCAGAGCTGATTTAAGATATATTCATTTTTCAAGTCTATCTTAGACATAGCGCATAGATTTAGTATGTAGATGCTGGATGTCATCCCTGTACCTCCCTGTCTTTCTCTGCTGTCTCTCTCTACTGCACTGTTGTATTTAAGCAAATGCAGAAAACTCATGTTCATGAATGATGAACCAGCAGGTTCAGAGAACTGGCGATCCCTTTTAACATGCCCCATGCTACATTACATGTACAATGCTGTGACACATCTCCAGTCCATCCTGGACGATGCTGTGCCTGGACCAAGCTGCACTGGGAGGGTTTCCCCCTGAGGAGCAAGCTGCTGCCCATCCCCAAAACTGGGCCTAAGAAACTGGGAGGTGCTGTCAATAGGAAAAAGACACACCCGTGAAGAAATATCAAGACGAGGAGCGAGAACGTCCAAAAGCAGCAAGAAACCACCCAAAGCAAAAAAGAGAGGGTTTGAGTCATCATCAGAGTCAGAGGAGGAAAATTCTGGATTCAGAGAAATCACCTTTCACTCACATATTTCTTGGCTTTTTCATATAAAACAACAAAATCAGCCTCATGTTTCTTAACCAGCTCAGGGGGGAAGCTGCTTTAGTCACAGCAAAGCCTTCTGTCAAGCTGAAACACAGAGGTTATGCTAAATGTTTTTTGCCTCTAGTCTTTCCACAAAGTCCGGGATCGTTCCTCCTCACCTGGACTCTGCTGGTCAGGTGTTTCCAGTACTTCAGGACTCTGTCAGTGGATGGCAGCAGAGACAACCTGTCGTCCTCCACTTCCACAAACTCACATTTTCCCATGTTGTTTTGGGTGTAAATTATTGATCCAGTTATTCATTATCCTCTAGGAATGTGAACTAAACAGTTTGCAGGAAGCAGGTCTTTTTGCAGATGCATTTTACTTTATGATGAAGTATTTAAACACATTACTTTTTACATTAATTTACATGAAACTAGATTTAGACGTTAAGTGTGTTGTAAATGATAAATGAGCTTTTCCTGATCAGACATGAAATCAGGGTCAATATCTTTTTGATTACAGCAAAAAGCAGAACATATATCACCCCAGCTCAATATTTATGTAGAGTGGGTAACAAGTATTTCCTTATATTTTAGCCTTCTGACGATATAAGATGTGAGAATAAGTAACTATACAACTAAATATTAGTTCTGCAGAACATTAAGGTAATAATACGCTGCATTATTACAAGTTACTAATACATGAGTATTGTTGTTAAAATGTACATTTAATATGTAAAAATACCAAGTGCAGCAGTGTTATTGTCATTTTTAACATTTATTTATACAGCATCAAATCTCAAGAGAAGTTATCTCAAGGGATTTTTCACATCGAGCAGGCTTAGACTGTATTCTTTATATTATTGTATGTTATATTTTTATTACTATTTTATTTTTATTTGTTTATTTTATTATAAACTTGCACTTACTGTACCATTTGCACAACTGTCAAACAAGCTGCTACCATACTGCACTACCACCTCTGTTGTATAGAGGTTTGAGTTACATATTTTGTATACTTTAGTATATGTTGTATATTTTATTTAATTTTTTTATACATTTTTATTTTCATATACATATTTACATATGTATATTTCTTATTATATTTTTCTTCTTTTACTAAGAGAGAGAATTTTTCTGTATGTCCTGAACATAGAGATAATTGACAAAATCTTGAATCTTGAAAATATTGAAACTTCCTTCGAACAGAACCAGACCATCTGCCTCGACCGGTTGGGTTTAAAGAAAAGGGGCGGGGGCTAAGGAAGATTCCATATAGAGATGTAAGTAACATTAATAACAGTAATAATAACTATAAAATAATAATTATGTATTATAATAACAATAAGACTAACAAAATTCTAGTATTAAATGCAGTATATCCAAAATATTATTACTAATGTATTAATGTGTAGGTAGCCGTCGAAGTTTGTCGCCACATGTCGCGCGCCTTCCTACGATCACCTGCCACCCCTCCTCGCGCCGTGGAACCCCCACCGTTGCCATGACATCAGACGGCCAGAGGAGGCGGTAGACGCTCGTTGCAGTGACCACGGCTCCGCTGCTGGCGTTACCAGTCCGACTCAGAGAAAGAACTAGGAAACAGGGGCCGCACAATTAACTATAGTACAAACAAGGGGAGGCGACGAACAAGGAAAACAAAGCAGTTTTTGTTCCAAGGAGCCCCTGAGTTACCTTTTGCTGTCTTGACAAATCGGGGGGAAACGAGTGAAAACACCGTTTACAAGGTATTGTGTGTGTATGTGTATATATTTAATGTTATGAATAAATATTTGCAGGCATTGTGGTGTAAGGCTTCTGTAGCTAAAAACCTTAAAGTTAGCTACTTAGCTGCATTTGCTAACGCTAGCTTGGTGGGCAGCAGAGACGTTTTAGCTGAACCTAGCCTGCTGCTGTTGGTGATCTGCTAAAGTCAGGCATGGGCTGGATGGTACTAGCGCGAGGAGCCGCTGCCAGGCCTGGCTAACGTTATGCTAACACTGCTAACGTACGTTACCAGTAATACGTTACAAAACCGACTCGTCATAAACTCCCTCCCTTCGCTCTTAGACATTTTAAAAGAAGCTAAATCAGCTAGATGAGGTGTGTAAGCATCAGGCCCGCCGAGGCCTCCAGTGTGTGTCGACAACACACACACACTTTCACAGGCGAACCAGCAGCAGCAGCAGCACTGCTGTTAGGTGGACAGTGATTGAAACAGGCCACGTTAGGCTACAAACAAACAAAGTTAGCTGTCGAGTACCGAGTAAAAGTGGGTGAATCACCTCTGTCACTGTGACTCTGCGTTAAAGTTGTCGCGCGTTTGCCAAACATAACGCGAGCAAGTATCCATTTTGTTAGCATTGCGCAAAGTTGGCAGGCTGAACACCATCACAAACCAGGCATGGACAGCACAGATGGGCGGTGCTCGCTGTCAGGTTCATGTCGACCAGCTCACAGGGCGGCAGGTCTGCAACTTCACTTAAAGTTTGCTTTCTGTGCGAGTTATTTGCGTGAGCTAGTAGATGTAGCTTTGTAAATAAGTTAGCTAAATGACTGGGTTAGCGTTAGCTTGTGGTTAGCTTGATAGCAGAGCATCTGCTGCTGTGTGTGTGTGACGGGTGGGAGTGATGTTGTGATCGTGCACCTGCTTAAAATGACTGTAACTGATAGTCGACAGTCCACACCGGGGTTTGGACTGTGCAGGGGCCACGTTTGTGGAGGACTCGAGCCCCCGCGGAAGCTTTGACGTTTGCTGGCATGACACCGCTCCAGCACACGGTACCTGATTAGTCCAGGAGCCATCGTGGGTTAGCGGAGACCAGCTGATTTTGAACCTGCCATATGTGTTGCCTCCCTATTTGCGTCACTGATACTGAAGCGGGTCAGGAGCAGAGAGGCGGTTCTGCCGCCTGTCTACATTAACGAGCATTAGCCTGCGCGAAAGGCGGATTTGGCCACCTGGCCAAGCTGAGGTGCGTCTGATTAATAACAGATGTAAAGCAAGCACAGCTCTGAGCGTGGTTTGATTCCTCCCGGGGAGGAGGGGGACAGGTGTAAGATTTCAGCCCAGTCACTTGTGACACATCATATATGAATGGTGAAGTGCACCTCCCACTTAGGTGCCTGGTTTATATTCCTGGCCTGAGCGTTGCTTTCTAAATGTGGACTCTCTGCCAAGACCTAAGAGGAGGACTGTGACCGCTGCTGGGTTAGTGTTCAGAGTTTAGAGGCTCCCTGCTGGACAACAGGTTGGTTTAAACCGACTCTTACTGATTGGTGGTGTTGATGTTTTACTGAGGGATTACGTTTTATTGATGTGTTTTTCTGTCTTAGAAGAAGTCGTGTACCCATCCCACATGACCCACTCTGTTAGCAAAGAGGCACATTTAGCCAGCTCTGTTGCTAATAACACTCTGTGAGAGCCCATAAGCTCTATCAGCTTGTTTCTTATCCAGTCAGAAAACTTGGCTTTTGCCCCGTAGTGTATGTAAGGTGCTTGGGTGGGTGTGTGAAGTGTGTAGATAAGCGTCCTTGTTAAGTAACCCGGTTAAATAACAGCAGCAGTGAGACACAGGTCGTCACATCTGTCTGTGGCTGTGAGCTCCTGTAGCCTGGTTCATTTTTGTATATTCCATGTTTTCGTACAGAGAGGAGACTGTTTAACGTATGTGTGTGTTTCGTGTTGTTTTTGCTCAGACGTGTTAGTCACTGCACAGGGAGTGGGTCACACTAAGGTCTGAGGATATGTCACAACAAACACTGCATGGTTAATCTTTTACTGACAATAACCAGAAGAAGAAGAAGATTGCACTCTTGCTCTGTGACGTATTTCAAGATCAGATCTAGATACGACAAGTTAAAAAAATACACAATTTTCCCTCTGAGGTGTTTGTGTTTTAAACACTTGCCTAGTATGGAGGTATATTAGCGTTATTAGCATTAGCATTTGGGATACTCTGAGTCTGAAGGATGGACTGGAGTTGTGGCCCATCAGCAAGACCTTTTTTGGAGATAAGCTCAAACAGCAGCACCTGCTTCTCTCTATTAGCCTGAGGTTGTTTTTAATACTTTACACCAGAGCTGGAAATCACAGGGTAACTCACAAAACCGCCAAGATAATTTGTCCACAATAAAAACTCAAGATGGTTCTTTTACTCCTAAACAGAAAGAAAGACTTCGACGATACAACACAACATCTGTGCTGCTGTTATACGCTGCGTTAAATGAAAATACATTTCTTAAAAGGTGCAGTGTTTATACTGTGCTTTATAAAGAGATGATTTTCTATTGTTGAAATGCCTGTAGAAAAGACAGGAAACACATCTGTGTCAGTGACACTGGTGTTAAAGTATACATATCCTGTTACAAGGAGCAGTGTAATAATATATTACGATATTGATCACTTGTCTCACCACATGAGCAGTGACAAACAGGGCAGTGGTTGTTGAAGTGAGAGAAGACAGAGATGTTTGGTTAATTTACATCAAGATATCGTACAGTAAATAATCCCACATCCTGACGAAGCTCCAGCACACAGTTATCCTGTGTTCCTGTTGTGTTAGTTTTGTCCAGACTTGCACGTCCTGATTGTTATGTCTGCGTGAGTGTGACTTCTAAATCATCTGTGAGTCACAGGCTGTATATTCGTAATCACCGTCTTCACCTGTTAACACCACCCGCTTCTGTACTTTGCCACAGTATCAGGTAGATATTGTCCGGAGAGACCAGATACAGCGCTGATCCAGGTTTATGTTTCGTCCCTCAGGTGGACAGTCCGCTGCCTGGTTGCTCGTGGTAACCCTCCGCCATGCCTTTCCCCTTTGGCAAGTCCCACAAGTCGCCGGCGGACATCGTCAAGAACCTTAAGGACAGCATGACGGTGCTGGAGAAGCACGACATCTCTGACAAAAAGGCAGAGAAGGTACAGAGAGTCTGAAGCTGTGTAAGTGACGTCTGCTCTGTGGTATCAGCCTCTGTTTACTCATGTGTGTCTTCACTCAGGCCACAGAGGAGGTGTCAAAGAGCCTGGTGGCCATGAAGGAGATCCTATACGGGACTAATGAGAAGGAGCCCCAGACAGAGGCAGTGGCCCAGCTCGCCCAGGAGCTCTACAACAGTGGCTTACTTAGCACCCTGATAGCCGACCTGCAGCTCATCGACTTCGAGGTGAGCCTGAACGAGAGAGAGTCTTTGAGGCCAGCTGTGTATACGTGACAGAGCTGCCTGTGTTGCTGTGTGGGTAAACTCATGTCTCCCTGCAATATGTCAGCCCGGCGCTGTGTGGTAACGGCAGCTACAGGCTTCCCTGACTCACCCCATCACAGCATGACTCACTGTGTTGTGTGATCTCTCTCTTCCTCTTTTACCCTCGCTCATCCTCCCTCCCTGCTCGAAAAGAAAAAAGCTGGTGAAGAATTGCAAATCACAAGACTGCATCTGAGAAATATGACCGTGACTCAACAGATATCTTAAAAATTTCTGCATGTGCTTGCTCCTATTTGTACACATTAACTTTATTATCAGCTCTTTATCTGTTTCTTCCAGGGAAAGAAAGATGTGGCTCAGATCTTCAACAACATCCTGAGGCGTCAGATTGGTACTCGGACGCCCACGGTGGAATACCTCTGCACCCAGCAGAATATCCTCTTTATGTTGCTTAAAGGGTGAGGAAACACGCAGTGTGACCACGTTCCCTTTGATTATTTAAAATGTGGAGAAGTTAGAGCAACTTCCTAAGTAACTTCCTAATGTAAAAGGAAATGAGAGCATGTTTTCAAATGGTGGCTAAAGAAGAAGAGTTAAAACAGGCGCTAATGTCTGCACCAGTGAAGCTACGTCTGTCCAGCTTCCTGTGATAGACGTCTGTTTTTTATCTGTTGTTCCTGTGCTCCGTGAATTTTCTTTCTGCATGAAGAAAGAGTGAAAACAAACACAAACCACCTGGTAAAGACAACAGTATTTGGACATCTCCAAGCTTGATGTTGTTGTGAATTAGCGTAGCATCGTGGGAGTTGTTGCCATTTTATTTTTAGGTTAGGATTCCGTCAGTGTTCATCGTTCAGGAGCTGAATTCTCCTCAGAGGTCTCCTCTTCTCTGAAACAAAAAACACTGAATAAAGTAGTTTCACAGTAAAAATCTGTGTTTTTCTGGTGCACTTCTGCAGACAGCTGAGCAGGAGCTGTTAGCCGAGCTGCCGCTAACGTTAGCTTAGCTTGTTGTTAGGTTAGGATTCCAAAAACACTGAATAACAGCTTCTCTTTATAAATCAGTGTTTCTCTGAGGCTCTTGGACGAACAGGACGTGGCTGTTTGCTCAGCTTGTTTCTCTGATAACTTCAAATCCAGACGCCCGATGACTAAAATCCTCCACCTGGTTAAAGGTTGTAGGGATCCGGTCATAAAAAGTGACGGTGAAGTGATCTGAAACTGATAAAGTAACACTGGCTTTATCACGTCCACTCCCTGGATTGACACACATCACATGACACGATCTCTGAATTAGATTGTTATGCATTTGTTCAGTTTCACCTAAGTTTACCAGCCTGTTGCTTTAAACCGATCAACAAACCTCGTACCTGTGTCCAGGTATGAGTCTCCGGAGATCGCCCTGAACTGCGGCATCATGCTGAGGGAGTGCATCAGACACGAACCGCTCGCCAAAATCACGCTGTGGTCGGAGCAGTTCTACGACTTCTTCAGATACGTGGAGATGTCCACGTTCGACATCGCCTCAGACGCATTTGCCACTTTCAAAGTAAGTTTGTTCAGTCTGATTTTTGTTTGAGTAACGCTCTGAAACAAGTGAGAGATGAGACCTGACGTCAGCGTCCTCGTCTACTTCCTGCTGCCTCCCTGTGTTGTTGTTGTTGTTGTTTATATAATTTGAAACACTGGAACTGACTTGACAGCTCAAACAGTAAATTTGCTGACGCGTCGGCTGCAAGTAGCTGCTGCTGATACTGCAATTATGCTGTTGTTATAATGAGAGAGACGGGGGTTTCGATTCAGACCTGAATCGACCACTCGAGCTGAATCTGAAAGTCACGAGGCTCCAACATGTTGGATTTCAGATTAGAAACAGAATCAGCTGTTTCTGTTAGATCATCATTAGTGACTGGAGTCAGTCTAAACAAACTTTAACACTGCTGCTTAACTAAGACTCAGTCAGATTTTAGTCCTGGCATTAAAGGCAGGATTTCTTTCAATACAAAGCAGTTTTTATTCAGTCCATAAAAGGATTAATTTGCTGCAGATGATCCAGTCTTATGCCTTTGAAAAGGATTATGTCCAGAACTATCACTAATCACACTGTAACCCAAAACATTTTTCTGTCCAATTTTAGACTCCGGGGTTTTCTGTCTTTTTTCACGAGGATTATTTAAATGTGTGTTTGAGTTTGTTGCACCTGCATCGTCCTGAAAAAAGAAAACAAACGGGACGAAATCAAGTCACAAACCTTTGTTTATATATTTGTTTCTAATCGTGTGCGTTCTCTGTTTCCAGGACCTCCTCACAAGACACAAGCTACTGAGTGCAGAGTTTCTGGAGCAACATTACGACAGAGTAAGTCCAGTGTTTACTCGCCGTCTCTCCTCCGAGCAGCAGCCGTTTGTGATATGTTTTCAGGCTGTGAACACAAAGTAACTGTCAGTCTGTGAGGGACAGTCTCTCATTTTCCTGTCATTGTGTTTTGATACACGGATACAAATCATGAAGAAAAAACACCACTTTCCACTTATAGTTGACACTCTCCCTCTCTCCCACCACCACTTCTGTCTTCTCTCTCTCTCACTACCTCTTTCTCTACAGTTCTTTAGTGAATATGAGAAGCTGCTCCACTCAGAAAACTACGTGACTAAGAGGCAGTCCCTCAAGGTAAGGACCAGCGAGTCGTGCCAGTAAACAGGTCTCATGTAGTAGTGCTGCTGCTATTTAAAGACAGGTCTGGTCAGAGTGTTGGGTTTCTCTAAACCATTTCATCCCCATCACCTGGGTATGACCGCCATCTAGTGGTGGGACCAGAAAACCCTTTTAATCTGCAGCGTTTTCCTCACTTCTGTTGAAAATCATCGCCTGGATTTTCAATTATGTCGCAGGTTTTTGCAGATTTAAGGAAAAATCAGCGTCTTCTTTTAAAAAACGATTCTTCACGTGACTGATCTCGGCTGTGTCTCTCTCTGATATCATGTAGTTGCTGGGGGAGTTGCTCCTCGACCGGCACAATTTCACTATAATGACGAAATACATCAGCAAGCCGGAGAATCTCAAACTAATGATGAACCTGCTACGGGACAAAAGCCGCAACATCCAGTTTGAGGCTTTCCACGTTTTTAAGGTAAAAAAAAAATAACCACAGTTTAAGATGTGTCAATGAGGCGTCTTTATCAAACTGTAAATAAAGTGCAGAGAGGCTTATAACCTTAACTCATGTCCAGAGAATTTTCCTGTTATTGTAAACAATGACATCAACTTTAAACTCCCCACAGTTTCCATTTTGATCATTAAAAAGCTAAAAGCTCTGTAAACCCACTGAAATCAGTTGTCTAGTGGACACAACCTTCTTCACTTTCAGACTTTATTACAAGGCAAATATCAAGACAAGTCCAGTGTCATTTCTTCTGTGTTTTTACCAACACAGAACATTTTTGAAAAGATGAGTGAGAGAAATAAAAATCAGTGCGGAGGAGGAAAGAAAAACAAAAACACAGGGTCGTTCAACACCTGCAGGAAGGTTGAGCCACTGATCCCAGACTTTAATAAACACCGTTTTCTTACGACAGAGAGAAAAGGTAATCCTTCCTTTGACATAAATATATGTTAAGCTCCTTCTCCTCTTCCTCCTCCTCCAGGTGTTTGTGGCCAACCCCAACAAGACGCAGCCGATCCTGGACATCCTGCTGAAGAACCAGACCAAACTCATCGAGTTTCTCAGCAAGTTCCAGAACGACAGAACAGAGGACGAACAGTTCAACGACGAAAAGACTTACCTGGTCAAACAGATCAGGGACCTCAAGAGGCCCGCCCCCCAGGAGGCCTGAGGAAAGTGCAGAGGTGGGGGGGTCGAGGGGCGAGGAGGAGGAGGAGGAGGAGGAGCCACCAGGACCAGGTCTGGAACACATTCCAGATAACGTCTGCTTAACGGAACCATCAGCTCTTCTGGTTTCTGAACAAAAGAAAAAACCAACGAAAACAAACGTACCCATATCAGCTCATCAGGAAGTCGCCAGCTCCTCTGCTCCTCAGAGAACATTTGATTCTTTTTCTTTTTCAGTCTTTTTCCCTCAAAAGAAATAAGAGAAAATAATAGATGCTGCTGCTTTCTTGCACATTGAGACATGTAAAGTATATCACAACGACACGACAGTCCATCAAACAGCGGCAGTTAAAGTAAGGTCGACTTCCTGATAGACACCAAGGAACAAATACACACAAAGTTTACACACATATAAGTATTACATAAAAAAACACGCATACACACATACTGCGAGAATATCAGCTAAAACCTTGCGATGGAAATGGTACGAGCGAGTTGAACATTGGTGTGTTTTGGTGCATGCCTTGAAATGTGACAGATCCACGGCTGTGCCCCGGCGTCGGCCCTGTGACGGCCCGCCTCGGTCTGGCTCTCCCGCGTTCAGTGCCACAGACTCGGGGGGAAAAAAAAAACGCACGTGCATCACGGCAACCCGCTAAAAAGTTTGCATCTATGCCTTCATCCTGCAAAGCAACAGTGGTTCGGTTTTTGTTTTTTTGTTTTTTAAACCGAGGGTTGGGGGGAGCACAGAACCGTTCACCTCCTGTGTGCTTGGTTTTCCACTCAGCACTTGAAGCACATGAGGAAAAAGGAGGGAGGGATGCAAGGTATGAATCTGGCCAAGCCTGAGAGTTGGGTCTCTTTATTGTTTTCTGGGACAGGGTGAACATGTACATATGCCTTTTTTTTTTTTTTTTTTTTTTGCTTTGTAGATTTTTGTTTAACCTTGACATATGAATATATATTATATATATATATGACCTTAAACATCAACGTTTTTGGTTAATTGTAATCAAATTACTTTCTAAACCATAAAAGAAACAACAAACAAGTTAAGTGACATTGTTTTTGCATTTCATTTTACTGCTGAAATGGTTGCTGGTGGGTTTCTTTGTACATAACTTAAAGGGCCAGCTCACATTTAGCTAACCTATAGGATATTAACAATTTGTACAGCGGAGGAATGTCATGGTATTAGCTCTGGATCTGTTAATCCTCTTTTTATTCTCCATCTACAGTTTGAGTATCTCTCACAGATGACTGCTGTGGGAGGGGAGGGAGAGTATTAACTCAAAAATTAAAGCCTGTGTGTTTGTGCACTTTGTGAGGTGCTGAGCGATCAACATCACCTAACTGGAGTCGAGGATGGACGGACTGGGGGGGGGGGGGGGGTCGTTTACTTCCCTTCCTCAATTTCATTAACTTGTTTTTTTTATTTCCACTGGTTCTCACCACTCGGCTGGTGGTCTGGGACTGAGCTCATCAGGACATCGATCTTAACTTTCCCCTCCCGTCTCCTCGCCTTCGAGCTGTTCTCTTCAGAGGGTTTATAATTCCAGTACAATTATGAGCGTGAAAGCATTGTGGGTAGCAGAGTTCTCTGGGCATGTTGGATTGTCCTCATGGTGCTGAGCCAAACTAACGAAACCACAGATTTGTTCATTTACAATAAAAGACGTGGTTCATATAATGAGACGTATTTATACATTCAGATCAATAGAAGCCACATCAGTGCAGAGATCAGCACCTCTCAGATCAACCCACAGCTCCTCCATGTGCATCAAACATGCATGTTCCTCCACTGGCTGTGCATGATGCTGTACTAAACACGTTGTACTGGAATTGTTTCTTCTTTTTTTTTTTTTTTCTCCAAATATTTAACAACATTGAAATGTCAGATTGAACTCTTGGCTCTGTGGCTGTGTGCTGACTTTGACTCCAGTTTCAGCAGAGTGTGTGTGGGTGCTTTCAGAAGTGTCAAAGGCCTGGGCCCTACAATCGAAATAAAGAAGAAAAAAAACATTTGGAATAAAATAAAAGCTGTGGTCGTTTTCTTACTGTGTAGAAAACAGTTTGTGTTACCTCAATGTAAAGGTCTTAAATTCAAGCACAGCTCACAAAATATATTTTAATATAAATATACAGACAGAATGGATTATTCACAGTCTCATTAATTAATAAATAAATATTAATAAAAACCATTTAACTTGTAAACTCTTTAGAAAGTATGTCAGAAAAAGGTGGTACCATTTTTTTCATACTGTAAATAAATACATTTTATAAGCTCCTTATATCTTCAAATTTACTAGCACGCGGAATGCTAACGTTAGCCAGCTAACCTAGCTAACGGTAGCACCAGTTAGCATACAGTGGATTAAAAGCAGGTATCTGTGATATAAGCTGTGGGTTTTATTGGATGTTTCTTAACATGAGAACAGGAAACATCCTATCTTATATCAGGGGAACCCGCTTTTAACCACAGGGTGCTAACTGGTGCTACTGTTAGCTAGG
The DNA here is from genome assembly GCF_001640805.2 of Lates calcarifer. Lineage (NCBI taxonomy): Eukaryota > Metazoa > Chordata > Actinopteri > Centropomidae > Lates > Lates calcarifer. Next base: position 2,251,605 of record NC_066853.1, read on the forward strand.
TTAGCTGGCTAATGTTAGCATTCCGCTGGCTAGTAAATAGCTAGTACAGTTTAAAGTTGATATCTTTTGATTTTAAAGTGGCGAATAAGGATCTGAAAGTGGTAAATATACTTTAATTTCACTCAGCTTCAATTAATCTGCAATTTGTATTGTTTTATTTTATTTATTAGAACAAAACCAAGTTAATAAACAAAGCTAAGATTGTGCAGGAGAGGTATTATAAAACCTCCTCTCCAGAATTTACATTTTATTCTAGTGCTATGAATAAAATTAAACAAATATAGACTAAAGTAGAAAGCTCCTATTAAACCAGAACATGAAAACCCAACATCAACACAGCACAGAAAAGAAATAATGCCACATGAAATGTTTATTTGAGGAATTTAACATCAGAATTTATATTTTTTTTTAATTCAAATAGAAAAAAACAGCTTTAATCTGATAAATAAAACCCTGTGTTTTGTGAATGGAGTTATTCTCCTGCTGCAGCCAGCACCGTCAACAGAAAACAGCGGACTGGTCCTTTAAGGTCAGATTTAAAAAAAAACATAATAAATAAATAAATAAAATAGCACACTTCCGGTGGGTAAAGACAAAAACAGACCGAGGAGCAGCCCAGCGGTGAGAAGAGGTCGGCCCGTCGACGCGGAGAGGTGGACTCAGTGTCTGTAAAGGTGTCCAGTTAAAACACAGACGGAGAGAAGAAGACGAACAGAGCCATGGTGAAGATCAGTTTCCAGTCTGTCGCGGGACAGAAAGTGGAAAAGGAGAGCGATGGCGACAAGACCGAAATCCTCATCCCTCATCCGATGGTGAGGAAAACACCGCTTCCTCTTATTCCTCCTGTTATTGTTAATAATAATCTTTAATGTGACAGTTATGTAATGTGATGCCCCGCTGTGTGCAGAGCCTGGCGGGTCTGCAGGGCAGCCTGCACCTGCACAGCCACGAACAGCAGGGGATTTATTTTATTTTTTATTTTTTTGACAGCATCTATCGCCATTTGGTTGGAAACAAAAACATGTCATTGCTGTGATGGTTTCCGCTGCGCCAGTGCGCTTATTGCAGCCTGGATGCAAGTTATCACAATGTGCAAATGTGCGCTCTTTGTTCAGGACTACAGAGGCGATTACAGCGGGTCAACAGCTGAAGGCTTTGTGCTGGATTCTGCTTTCTAAGTGACATGGCTGCTAACAGTGCAGATTAACATGAGCAACTCCCTGGTTTTATATAAAAACCATAAATAAGATGCACAAGCTTTGCACAAAATGGCAGATGGGCTGCAGCACATGCAAGATCATTTTTTGCAGCTTTAAACTTTACAGAAGGAGCATCCCAGCATCAACACGAGCCCCTGACACCCTCACCTGGACGTATAGCTCAGGTGTGTGACTCTGAGGTCTGTCCACCCCCCAGAAGGCATCGACACAGGCCTCATGGCGAGTGTGTCACGCTCCGAGCTGGTGTGAAAGAGCGTCTCTCCGAGTTGGGGAGGGAGAACACAAAGAACTGACTCTCACAGAACTGAGTGTTCGCACAGTTTGTCGCCTCGTGCTTGTGCCTGCACCCTCTGTCTCCAGAAACATGAAGTCCTGCATATAAATAACACAAAACACACACACACACACTGCGAACGCTGTGAAAAAGCTCTAAGGCTTCATTTCCTTTTTGAAATAATTGAACACGAGCATCATTTCTCCGTCCTGAGAGACGTTTCCTGTCTTCACAAACTGCTAAGAATAGCAACCTCTTTATTTTCCCAAAATAATTTTACCTGCCACGTGCACACACTGTTAAATCACTGCAGCATTATAGTGAGTGTGTGCTGTCTGTCTGTCTGTCTGTCTGTCTGTGTAGTGTAGTGTAGTGTAGTGCCACCCGGCCAACTCAGGTTCTGGGCGCGTGGCACCAGCAGATGGGCCGCGAGACTGGAGGCGTCAGGGAGAGATTACTCACCATCTCAGTGGAGTTTTCATCGCTCCTCCGTCATCCCTTCCTCTTCCCTTCATCTCTGGCCCCGGCTCGGTTTTCCTGCTAACTCCTGCTCCAAATGCAGAGAGAGCGCGAGCTTCTGTTTAACCGGCGGTTAATTCAGGTCATTTGCAGCCGCTCGTCACGGTTGATGATGAGCAAGCTGAAAGTTGGATGAATGGAAATCTTTTTCTGTGCCCTTTTGAAGTATTAATATATATATATGTGTGTGTGTGTGTGTTTTCCAGGATGAGGAGGAGCTGGTTCTGCCTCTGCGGCCCAAGAAGTCTCTCCTGAACGGGCTGTGCTGCCTGACGTTCGGCCTGGTTGTGTTCATGGCCGGTCTGGTCCTCGCCTCCATCTACGTCTACCGCTACTACTTCATACCTCATGTAAGACCTCCTCACACTCTGTGTCTCTCTACCCACATCACTGCTGCATGAGGACGATAGTCCCGTCTCTGAGAGCATGATTTCTGTGTGTTCAGATCCCAGAGGAGAACCTGTTCCACTGCCGGGTGCTGTACGAGGACTCCATGTACGCCCCGCTGCGTGGACGCCAGGAGCTGGAGGAAAACGTCGGCATCTACTTGGCCGACAACTACGAGAAGATCTCTGTGCCCGTGCCTCACTTTGGAGGCAGCGACCCCGCCGACATAATCCACGACTTCCACAGGGTGAGGACACAGTTAAACCACAGAGCTGTGGATGCTAACATGCTAACATGTTGATGTTCGGCAGCTGTAATGGTCTCCATGCTAACAGCTAATGGAGCACAATGTCAGGACTGTCCTTTGTTCTTCAGATGTTTCGACATGCTAACATCAAAATATCTGACAAACTGTGAAGGGACCAGAAGGATTCATCCTCTGGCGACCAAGAAAAATCTTAATGCCAATCAAAATGGTTTCCCTGAGAGCTCCTAAACCTGAGTACCGGTCTTTAACGTTCATGTTTTATCTTCCAGGGACTGACCGCCTACCATGACATCGCTCTGGACAAGTGCTACGTTATTGAGCTCAACACCACCATCGTGATGCCTCCACGCAACCTCTGGGAGCTTCTCATCAACGTCAAGGTAACTTAGCGAGCATTTATTCTTCTTTAAAACACCTCGAGGAGTGGCTTTGCTTTACCAATGTACAGTTAAATACCTCACAAAACCTAAAGTTAGTTAGCTAACAGGCGAGCTAACAGCTACTGATGCTAGCAAGCCTGGAAGATGTTAATGCTTAGTTCCAATGGTTCTCTGTGCTTCTTCCTGTTATTGACATGCTAGCTAGCTTGTCACAATGTCCCTGTTGTGTTTACACTCAGGCAGAGGAGGTTAAATAAAAGTAGATGGTGCCACTTAACAAATAGTGCGGTACAGGGATGACATATTTTTGTGGTCCAACCAGGAAGTTAGCATGACCCTGGTTCCCTCCACAAACAGCTAATGAGATTTTTTTCACTGGGTTTTGGATTATCCCAGAAAATAAAAGTAAAGGTGGACTGGTGAGTAGATGGGTTTTCATGTTAACAGTCCCCGACAACCTCTGTAGTCTCATTTAGACACTCGTTAGCAACCGCCTTTTTTAAGACACGTAAAAGCTTCAAACATCAGGAGTGGGGGATTTACTGACCCATTTTATGTGGGAGAATAAAACCTGAAAATGTCTTGAGCTTGTGTTAAAACCACAGACCTTAATTCAGGCATTTAACCAGAAACACATGAAGTGCTAACATGCTAACATGCTAACTCACTTCCTGGTTCCTGCAGCTTTAAGCTACAGCAACATCTTTCTTTCAGTCTGGACTCTCTGGCCCTTTATTCCCTCAAAGGTCAGCACTGTCAGGATGGTTCTCTGTTGGTCAGTGGTGCATAGCCCTGTGTCAGATTTCAGATTTGGATTCACTTCACCTCCCCACCCCTTCTGCCCCCCCCCCCCCGGAGCAAATTCACTGATCGCTGCAGTTCCTCTTTGCTGCAGAATGATGTTATGTTTTTTCATCCCACTGAGCTTGTTGTTGTTGTTGTTGTTGTTGTTGTGGTTCCTCCACCTCTCGTGCAGAAGGGAACATACTTGCCTCAGACCTACATCATCCATGAAGACATGGTGGTGACCGGCAAAGTGCACAACATGCGTCAGCTGGGACCCTTCATCTACCGCCTGTGCAATGGGAAGGAAACGTACCGCCTGAACCGCCGCGTCACCCGCAGACGTGAGTTCTAAAGAAACAATAAAAATAAAAACGCTCGTTAGTCGTTTGAGCTCACATCTCTGATTCTCCCTCACAGGCATCAACAAGCGCGAGGCGAAGGACTGCCACCACATCCGCCACTTTGAGAATACGTTCGTGGTGGAGACTGTTATCTGCGACGAAGCGTAAACATCAACGGTTCATCCCGCCACCACCCAGAGGCGCATCTACTCCAGTCACTACCCCAGCCACTGTAGCACCCTCCGGTGGATCAGATCACGTCTGAGTTGCACTTTACTTGTGATTTTGGTTTGATGTCCTTTGTATTTCACTACCTGCCTGTTTGTTTTTTTAAATTTCCCACAGGTAATATTTACCCTGAAGCGTGATGCAATACTAAGCCGTTGGTTCTATCACAGGATTTTCCATGTAGCAAAGTCCTCAAGCCAATAATGAATCATAATTTCACGACCTCTCCTCTCGCTCTTGTGGGATTTGTGTGATGGTTACTGTTGTCGGGGGAGGGAGGGGTGACTTCTTCTTCTTCTGTTTGTTTCTCTCCCTCCCTGGAGGTTCATCACTGCAGAGCATGAAGCAAACATCATCCATAGGTTTCAGTTAGTGTCTTTATTTCTCATGTTCTTAATAATGTAAACCTGCTGACTAGTTGCTTGCTTGCATCTGAATCCTCCTGCCTGCTGCTTCCTTGCTTTTCATCTCCCTCTTAAAAAGCATCAGCACATAGTGAGTGTTAGAGACGGTTGCATCGGGCGTTAGATTGCATTGTTTGTTTTTTTTTAATATAAAATAAAACCATATTTATTTTTGCTGCTTTTCTCTTTTAATTGTGCTTTTTTTTTTTTTTTTTTTGCTCTAAAAGCTCCTGATCACTACGTCTGTGAATCTTTTTTCAATAAGTTTTCCCTTGCATGTATTTATCTCTAAATGAAAAAAAGCACTGGTGTAGAATGTTTTGTAAACCGACGTTTAAAGCCTTAGTCCAGAGTCAGAGACCGGACTAAAGTCAGTTCTGCTGAGAGGCAGCGAATCAAATGAAATGTTAGTTCAACTAAACTAAACTCTGTATATTTTGTCTGCTGATAAAATCTGTCTGTGAATAAAGTAGTGAAAAATGTTGTCTGTTAACATTTATTTAATGCAGGATCTCAAAACCTTCAGCAATATCTAGTATCTGGAGATCAAAGGTCAGAGGTCAAAGGTCAAGGTCACTGACATCTCAGCAGCACTCTGAGGGAATTTCTTCAAATTCAGTACAAACATTTACTCATACTCAACTTTGACCACAAATTTGACACAAGCTCAGAGATCGCCTGATTAGATTTTGGTGGTCAAAGGTCAAAGGTCAAGTTCACTATGACTTCTTAAAACGTGTTTTTGGCCTTGTGAAAGTGATATCTCTGTAACGCTTCGAGGGAATTTGAGATAAATGTTCACTGGGACTCAAAGATAAACTGATTAGATTTTGGCGGTCAAAGGTCAAAGGTCAAAGGTCACTGTGACTGCACAAAATACACTTTTAACTGACACCGGGCTGGTTGGAGGAGGCATCCTCTACATGTTCCAGTTTATAGTCGAAAACCAGGTAAATAGAAACCAAACAACAGGAATATGAGCAGTCATCATTAATGGTGGCAGCTTCATGTCGAGAGCCTCCATGCGCCACCAACTGGACACCAGCAACATTTTAGTCTCAGAGGAATATTTAAATAGAGTTTCTTGTGTTTCTTGTGTTGTTTGTGCAACCTGTGTCCTTATCTCACTCCTTCATCTCACACTCATTTCGTCACATGTAGAACAGATTCTGATCATGATTTCCTCTCTCTTATATTTAACAGATGCTGCACGATGCTCCACCGGCTGCTTCATTTGACATTTTATGGTAAGTGTAACATGAGTGATTAATAGTTAATATGATCTAATTGTAATATTAGGTTAAAGTCACTCGGGGAGAGGTTATTCTGCCAGTCCTCAGCGTTTAGGCACATTAGCAAATCATTTCAAATCTGCAGACGAGGTGTTCCAGATCCTTACAGCTGCCCCTCAGTCTGCTGGGGCTTAGGACCAGAGATCTGCTGTCTCTGCTCCACCGAGACACTCAGCAGATTTCTAATGTGAAATACATATCAGACTCAAACAGTAGTATCACACAACAAGAGAAGGATGACGCTACAATAAGGGTCACATCCTTTTCTGTCTTTTCTCAGCCGCTTGAAAACCAACTCGAGTGTTAAACATGCAAACACACAGATCAGAGTTATTTCATTTTATTATTTTAGTAGGCAGGAACAGTGCACGTTAATAACGGATAATGCCACGGAAAATACAATCGACAGCAAAGGAAGAAGAAATGTGCAAAACATCAAACAACAGGAAATCACCTGAATTCAGTTCTGGAGACTGAATATTAATTCATACCGACATGAGAGTGACAACGCTTCAACTCTCAGGAAGAAAGTGAATACACGTGAATATGGAAAATGTCAAATTATAGATTCATCATTCCTGCAGCCAACGGGCACATCACGTCCTCTGATCTCCAGTGAGCGCCACGTCCTCTTTCTTCTTCCAGAAGGCGTCCAGAGAAAAGTAATACAACAGTGGGTCCAGGCAGCAGTTCACAGCCGCCAGACAAACCAAAGATGTCAATGCAGCTTCGTTGTGTGCGAGTATAGCGAGCGACACGGGCAGGAAACATATGGTGAACGTGACAAGGTTCATGAGGAAAATCAGCATGACGTTCATCTTGTTGTTGACCTTCACAGAGTCACTCAGGTGTGTGTGCAGAGTCCAGGACACCAGAACAGTGCACACAACATTGACTGCCAGCAAGAGGAACACTAACACCATCTGAAAATAAACCATGGGAGACCTAGAACGACACAGATAACGAGATCCAAAACAGACGCGCTCACTGCAGTTGTTGTGGAGTTTTGAGAAGATTATACCCTCTGGGATGTTCATCACGGCCACAAACACCCAGATGAGCGACACAGCTTTCCAGGCGTTGGCCGCAGTTCGCACACAGCGTGACCTCAGAGGATAAACCACAGCCAGCAGCCGGTCCACGCTGATGAAGGTGATGAAGATGGAGCTGGAGCGGATGTTGTTGAGAAAGAGCTTTGTGATGATCTGGCACGCCAGAGCGCTCAGCGGCCAGGTCCCCGTGGCGTAAAAGTAGACCCTCATGGGCAAGGAGATGACGAGCAGCAGGTCTGAGATCGCCAGGTTGACCATGAAGACGGCAGTTGGTGGATTTGAGGCTGTGGCGGCGAAGCAAGATCCACAGAGACACGATGTTGAGAGGCAGACCCAGGACCATGATGCAACCAAACGCCATGGCGTAGACCGGCTGGGGCTGGTTTGGGTTTGCACTGGTGTTATGAGCATCCATCGCTTCTATCACATCTACCTGAAGAGAAAAGAAATGTTTGTGCCTGACTGAACAGTCGAACATAGGACACATCAGTCCTTCCCCTTGTGGTTTATCTGTAAGAACTGACTTCGCACGTTCAGAATGTCAGACGGGCAGTTTAGCATGATAAAAATATGACAGGAAACTCACTTCACCTCAGCCAAGGAACTGCGGTTACTGTGACGCTGATGAATTAACCAATATACTTTCCTCATGTCTTGTGTAACTTTAAGATGAAATTGTGTTTTAATTCAATTTTATAGTAACATATGGAATGTTAATACAGATTGTTATATTGAGACATGGTTACTTATATGGACATTTACTGTGACACTGGTGTTTTTATGAAGCTTTGTAGTGATATTAGTGGATTTTACACAATTTACTGTACATCAGCTATTTAAAAACCCATCAATTTCATGCAAATTTAAAACCAAAGCTACACTTTTCAAATTCATTATGTAACATGAGCTGATGAGTTCATGATGATGAGCTCCACATCAAACCACAACCTTTACACAAATGTCAGTTATTTAAATAAGTAAAATCAGCAGTGTGGTTTTTATGGAAATTATTGATCTGAGTGGAAAATGCTCTTTGCCTTTCATGTGGAGACAGACTGGGTTTTTCATAAACAGAACATGCATCTGTTAGCCTGAGTCAGGATGTGGGTTAGCTTGTCATCACTGCAGCTACTCAAGTGCATGGTTTAAAAGCACAACATAGAAGTTAACCATGACCCTTGTTTTAAAGAAGAAAGAAGAAAGTTGTAACACTTTACAATAGATTTACTTATGTGAAATGTATTTTTACTGTTATGATTATGTGATATTTTATACTTAGACTATATATAAAATGTTTATATACAGTCTACGCATTGACCTATGGTTTTCTTCCATTTTATAGGTAGAGTTTAATATTTTTATTAGTATTATTATTATTATAATTTTTTACATCTTGTCAGATGTGCCTATAGAGAGCTGTTCCAGTGGTTTGGGTTACTTAATAACTCTAACTTCTCTTTCTGTCTTTCAGGAAAAAATAGGCCTGTTGAGCAAGAGAAAATAAACTACAGCTTACGAAAAAGCAGTACATACTTCCGCCATCATAGTTTTGTTTGGTCCATTCCATAAACAAAGAAGGGCCCTCTAACTTTAAATTATCTACTGGAATAATTTGCCAAATATACATATTTGTGAAAATGTAACAAAGAATTTGTGAGTCGCATAAAATCTTGTTTTTTATCTTGATAATTTACCGTAACATAATGATCCAAACAACCTGAGTCCCCCCCAGTGTAAAAATGGTTTAGTCTGTCAAGCGCCGGCGCGCCCTAACACTTTGGCAAAGAAGGTAAAATGTCGGCAAACTACAAATATATGAATCACCGGGGAATGTGTGAATTACCTGAAGGTGTCTCTCTCCCTGCCGTGTGCGGGTCTGAAGGGTTAGTTAAGGTTTATTTTCTCTGTAATCGTTGTGGAGGGGCGTAAATTGAATTATTATTGATTTCGAACTAGGTTATTGGAGTCATTATGCAGACCTGTTTGTATACTGAGTCACAAAATGGCCGCGTCAGGTATATTTCGCATAATATCCCATTGTTGACACTAGTGTAGCGCTATACTCGGTTGTTTGTTGTCTATATGGCATATTAGCTTTGAGTGTTCTTGTTGGATAACTTAAAAACATTAAGGTTTTTCTATTTACAATCGCTGAAGTCAACCAACTTCCACAGCGTTCAGAGTTCTCTCTCCTGCTGTTATTTCAGACGTGCTAGCTAGCGGTTAGCCTTCGAACGTCTGGGGCTCATGGGAAATGGTGTTCGTTAGGAGCTGCTGAAGTCAACCAACTTCCACAGCGTTCAGAGTTCTCTCTCCTGCTGTTATTTCAGACGTGTTAGCTAGCGGTTAGCCTTCGAACGTTTGGGGCTCATGAGAAATGGTATTGGTTAGGAGATACAACCCGGAGAGTTCGCTTGTCGATCACAGGGCTAGCATGGAGTCGTCAGTTAGCTTAACCTTCATATTTTTAAATGGTGGGAGGAAGCTGGTTTACACAGAACTCTTCTGTCTGTGAGGTGAGGGTGTTTACAATAACACACTAACACACACCTTTGTTAAGGAGTAAGATTATTTCTGTTAACTAGAAATAACGTTTTATCCGCCACCAGACTCCATTGACAAAAATAGTAAATTTACCGAGCAGATCACTGGAGATGTTAATCTCCCGGTTCGTCTGTTTGTCTTGTGTAACTTTCGGCGGTGAAAGAAATACTCCGATCCTTCACATAACTAAAAAGTACAACACAAACAAACAGACAAATCGAGGTAGCAGTATTCCAGCAGCTCCCGTGTTCCGCTTGGTAAAATTATTGTTTTTGTCAAGTGGAGTCTGGTACTGATAAAATGATTGTTTCTGGTTAAACAAAAAGAATCCTTACTCCTTAATATAAAGGTCTATCTCTGTAGGAATCCTTCCCATAATGCTGTCAGACACTTATGATAACAATCTGAGCCTGTCAGTGGCAAAACAAGAACTTTAGTGGACGTACTTTGACGTGGACAGTTGCTCACTTGATTACATTGCACATAAAAGCCTGGACAAATAAGTTCCAGGTTCTAAACTACTACAGTTGTTCTTTAACACACTCATTCAGTGTTGCTGGAATAAGTGTGTTTCGTTACGGGACAGTGCTTCGCACTGCTTGAACAGAAGAAGTTGAAAACTGCTCCTGTAACTCAGCCACTCCAAAAAAGCCATTACAAGGCAGAGAGATCTCATTACATCACCAAGCTAACGCTCTGTTTTGCTGAGCAGTTTATTTATATGGCACACACACACACACACCTTCTCTCACATACACACACGTCAGATGCAGATCATAATGATGCACAGGTCGTTTCACAGTCGTTTGTTCAGGGATCACCTCATCACTGCAGCCTCGTCCTGGGACTATATAAGAAGTTGATGAGTGGCAGAGATCCATCTGAGTCCTGCTGATTGGATATACATTAAATTCACCTCAGAGTGGTGAAGATGTTTTTATCATCCACACGCTTTCTCATCCTCCTGCTCCTCTTGAACTGTGTCGATGCTGGTGAGTTGACGAATTCCTCTGAAAATGTGGATTTACTCCCAGATTCATGTTTGATTTTATTCATTGTCCTAAAATTGATCGCTAGAAAACTGCTGTGAAACACAACAGGACTTATTCATGTTTTTAAAAGTGGTTTGAGTTGATGTTGGGAGGGTTGGACACTAATTAATATTCGATTTTATCATCCATCGTGATAAGAACTAGTGAATTTCCATCACTGGAATAATCAATCGTTAATATCCTCACGGGTGTCTTTTAAAAAGCCAACATTCAGTCCTGTATTCATTTATTTTGAATCGCCACAAGGGGGAGCTGCGTCTTCTCAGTCATTCTAAAACGCTAATCCTGTTAGCATGGCTGAAGGCTCGGCTAAAACGGAGCTAGTCGAGTCCGATACCTTTAATTTGAGCTCCCGTCTCCATGACAACCATCCAGTTCTGTTCACCGAACTCTTTGTAAAATTAACGAACGTCACTGTCAGTTACTGAACGTACAGAGTGTTGGTTTAGTTTTACAAACACTGACGGTTATCTAAACGTTTGTTAGGTTATGATGCTGTTTTGGTCTCCAGTGAATTAAGTTAACTACGTAGCTGAACTGATCGCAATTTACTACAGTTTTTCCTTTTTTACATTAATGTTACGGTTTTTCCGTAAACCGTAACATTAATGTGGACACAGCCTGGAGGAAACAGTTCAAATCTTTTTAAGAATTTAAAGCACATTTTAAAAATTATCGCAGCAATATCGCAATTATTATGGCCAGGATTATCGTGACGTGAGGTTTTCATATTCACGCCTAGTAGTGACCAAAAGAATGAAATGAGTTCGTCGTTGTCAGAGCTGAGCCAGTAGAAAAAACAGATGATGAGTCCCATGGGAAACTATTGCTGGAAGTCGACTGTTCCTAAAATAGATCAGAGTTTGTGGATAGAGATTTAAGGTTTTTTGTTGGAGACATGGAGCAGGTTTGTTTCAGCTGCTTCTGGCTGATGGAGCCACACAGGAGTCCTCAGTAAGGCTTCTGTAATGGCTCCTAAACATCCAGACCCTGTTTGATGATCGAGCTTCGTCTCATCTGCACAGCTCTCACCCTCTCTTTTCCCTGCCGTCGCCAGGTCGAGTGCTGAGGAAGATCAAGCAGCGTTTGCGTGATCTCCAGCTGCAGGAGGCCAAGCAGCGTCTCCTGCTCCGCACAGCGAGCGGACACCAGCCTCTCCAACACGTGAAGGAGGGACGGATCCAGCAGCCTCTGAACCACTTCAACCGACAGGACGTCAGCACCTTCCCTCAGGTGGAGACACACCACACAGAGCTGTCTTTACTTTTAGAGACAGTATTTTATTTAAAGCATCAAAAACTGATCTGTCAGTGTCTTTCAGATGCTGTAAAGACGATGAAGCCGCTGCTTTGTCAGGTGGAAAACAAAACTGTGCTGCTTTAAATTTGTCCTACAGGAGCTGAACTGAGTGAAATCCAACAGTGGCTCTCGTTTCCTGACAACATGAATTGAAATGTTCGGCTTCTTTTAGCTCTCGCTGCCATTTGAAGCTGCCAATGTGCAAATTTGTCCACTGCAGGATTAGTTGCACCAAGGCCGTGAATGTGCACTGCTGCTGAATAAAGAAAAGCCTCTCTTTGTCTTTTCTTGTTGTTCTCTCCGTCTGTCTCTTCTTCCAGAGGTTCTTTGTGAACGAGGCGTTCTGGCGGCGTCCCGATGGTCCGGTGTTCCTCTACATCGGAGGAGAAGGACCCATCTTTGAGTTTGACGTTCTGGCAGGTACAGACGCAGACGACACAGAAAATGGCTGAATCAGGTTTGGAAACAAGTGAAAACACAGCAAGTGAAGCTTCATGTTGTGTATTAGTAACATGACACTTGGTCAGAAGAGTCGTTCTCCTGAGCTTGATATTTCAGTAACGTCTCAAGGGAACCTTCACTTGGATTCAAGGACGAAGTGATTAAATGGTGGTTAAAGGTCAAAGGTCAAGGTCGTTTTTACCACACAAAAACTAAAACTATTGCTATAAAAGTTTTTTAAAGAAGCAATAAGTCAGTCAGCCAATTGACAGGATATAAATCAGATCATTATTGATCGTTGAAGTCAGTTCTTTAAGCAAAAATGATGCTTTTCTGTGTCATCTATTATTAGAAATGGATTATCTTTTGGTTTTGAACTGTTCAGAGAGAAACTGAGAAATTCACTGATGCATTTTATCCAATTTTTCTTGATTTCACAGAATACCAAAAAATAATATTTGGCAGATTGATCAATGATGAAATTGATTGTTAGTTGAAAGCTGATTTATCTGTTTTAGTTTGTGTCCTGTTTATGAAACAGCTAAGCCTGTCGGTCCCTGTCTGTACACTGATATTATTTAATGTTCTGGATAATCACAAATTAGATACTAAGGTACTTCCTGTACTTCTTCCCTTGTACCTGTTGGTAGCCACAGGTCATTTGTGCTTATGAAATAAACATAAACACGATAATTTTACTTTAATTTGCAGTGTCTCAGTTTTTCTTGCTGTTAAAGAGCTCGACACAGGTGACAAACAAAATATAAAACATATAAATACAGAAACAGTCAGATCATCAGCTCGTTTGCTTTCTTTAAAAGTTCCGTTCAGTTTTCCTCTCCTCCTGTACGGTCGTTTTTTAAACCTTTCCTCACACTGAATCTGCTTTGGCCATGTGTTCCCAGGTCACCATGTTGAGATGGCTGAAGAGCACGGGGCTCTGCTCTTGGCCCTGGAGCATCGTTTCTATGGCGACAGCATCAACCCTGACGGCCTGGAGACGGAGAACCTGGCGGACCTGAGCAGCCAGCAGGCGTTAGTGTTGGCTCCCTATCACTTTATATGTGTTAACCTCGCTGAATATGTATGTGCATGTGTCTCTTTTCAGTTTTCAGTTTTATCCGGTGAAAGGTTTCATTTCTTTCTCTCTCCTCGCTCCAGGCTCGCTGACTTGGCTGTTTTCCACCAGCACATGAGCCAAAGCTTCAACCTGAGCAGCAGCAACACCTGGATCAGCTTCGGAGGCTCGTACTCTGGAGCTCTGTCCGCCTGGTTCAGAGGGAAGGTGCAGGACTGGACCCAGATCACTTTACAAAAACACATCAAACCAGAATCTTTGTCGATAGGAATCAGAGAGAGAGGAAAGACGATATTTCCTCTCCTGTCTTTTGTTCACACCCTAAAGGAGATAAGAGAGGACGCACTGAAGCTCCTTTCCCATCATTTAGTGAATTTACAGCCTCTCGGATACGTCCAGGTCCACAGACCTGGCTTTGATTTATGGTCACTGCAGGGATCCTCAGAGTAAAGTTTCAAACATTTTTCAGCGCTCGAGACAAACGGTTGATTCAGAGTCGCACTTGAGTTTCAGATCATTAATAATCTGCGCTGTTTAGTCAGATTTAAAGGATGAAGCTGCTGTTATTTTACATGTTTTTATCATCAACAAACTCAAACTAGTTTGTCTCTGAGTTCCCTCCTCTGCCTGTGTTTGATCCAGCACCTTCATCTTCTCATGGGATTTGTTGACAATAAATAAAACATCACAGGAAAACAACAGCCTGTTTATGAATCAGTTTTTAATCTCTTGTCTCTGCTTCATTCATCTGCAGTTTCCTCATCTGGTGTTCGGAGCCGTGGCCTCCTCTGCTCCTGTGAAGGCGACGCTGGATTTCTCTGCTTACAACAACGTAAACTGACACATGTTCACAGTGTTGATATACGATCAGAGCAGCTTTTAAAATACTGAAGCCTGAGTCTAAATCTCTGCTAACGACAAGTTTATTCCCAGTGTTTTGTTCTAAATGTTAAAATATCACCAAGAACATCATCTGATCTGTTGTAGCCACAGCTCTGTGTGTTACATGAACAGAAGTGATAATTATCACTAATTATCCTTTAAATAACCTCTCTCTCTCTGTTTCAGATTGTCGGCCTGAGTCTCATGAATGAAGCAGTTGGAGGCTCAGAGAAGGTGTGAAGACGACCACCTGTCTGTCTTTCAGTTCCCATCCTTTCTGGAGCTCGTGTTAAATTCACCCTCCTCCTCCTCCTCCTCCTCCTCCTCCTCCTCCTCTTCCTCCTCCTCCTCCTCCTCCTCCTCCTCCTCCTCCTGCAGTGTCTGGCTGTCGTGCGTGAAGCCTTCGCTGCTGTGGAAGGAGCCTTGGTGGGCGGTAACATCAGCCAGGTGGCCGTGGACTTTGGCTGCTGTCAGATCCCCAAGGATCCTGATGATCAGGTGACCTGGTGTTTTCATGAGATGTGTTTGTGATCTGCTGTAGAGCTTAAAGGGGAGAAAAGAACCAGCTGTTTGTGTGTTAATGTTCTTATTATTTAGACATGAAACTAAAGAGGACTTTAATCAGCTGGTTCCCACCACTGAACCTCTGCAGCTCTATTCAATCAACCAACTGTTCTTATGTGTCCAAATGATTTTAGAGATAGAGAATATTTTTACAATATGTTTTCATACAGTCGAACTGTCCATGTTTAATCTGGTCTCGTTGCATATATTGTTGAGACTGTTTCAACCATTTATCAGTTATTTTTAATTAACTGTAAATCTGGAAATGTTTTTAATCAGTTATTGATTAATTGTTATTTTCTACACAGAAAATAGGAGACTAAAGAAAGTGTGTTTTTCCTCAGTGAAATCTTTATTCCAACAACAATCTTCTTAAATCCTTTAAAGTCCAACTAACAGGAAGTAAAACAACAAAGATCTGCGGCTTCATGAAAATCAAACTGAACAAATGAACAAACCAAAGCTACGACACTCGTCAGAAACACAAAGACTGAGCTACTGCACATTTTTATCCACCCCTGGAATCGCTGCTCGTTTCTTTTCACTCTTTATTCTCTTTGGTTTTTTCTTCTTCAGATTGAGCTGATGCAAAACCTGGCCGGCATATTCATGGGATCCGTTCAGTACAACGAAGAAGGCGTCCTCATGTCTGTTAAGGAGATCTGCGGCCTCATGACCAATAAGAGCGAGGCGTTCGAGGGCGAGGTGGAGGCGTACGAGCGGCTCGTCAGACTTGCTCAGGTGTGGACGACGTGCAGGAAGACACAGAGAGGCTTCCACTGGTCGACCACCAGGTGTCAGTGTTGCGCTGTGAATCTCTCCTCAGGGACCGCAGGTGTTTACTGTTTCCTGTGTTGTTGTTTGTTTGTTTTATTCTCTGTGGATTCTGCAGGTTTATCGCTCCACCAGTGACGAACCGTGTCTGGACGTCTCCCACGAGAAAAACGGTGAAGGATCTGATGGACACGTCCCTCCACTCAGGCAGGAGGAGAGTCGAGAGACAGTGGACGTACCAGACCTGCACTGAGTTTGGCTTCTGTACAACACACACACACACAGACACACACACACCACAGCTATAACTACACACCAACCTCTCTCTTGTCCTTAACCCGTTATCATGTGTGTGTTTGTAGACCAGACTTGTGAGGACGCTGCCTGTCCGTTCTCTGGGATGCTGACCCTGCAGGTCGATACTCAGCTCTGTCCCCTGCTGTTTGGCATTTCCCAGCATTCCCTGCCTGCACGCATCGCCTTCACAAACACTCACTATGGAGGAGGCAACCCTCACACACACAGGGTCCTTTATGTCAACGGTGAGACCGGCTTTAAAAGAAAACTAAGATAAACTAAAAGAGAGAGAACAGCGGCTCAGGATTTTATTTCCACAGGTGGAGTTGACCCCTGGAAGGAGCTGTCGGTCGTCCACGGCAGGACTGAGGGAGGAGACGAGGCTCAGACCGTCTTCATCGAGGACACTGCTCACTGTGCCGACATGATGAACAGAAGAGTCACAGACCGCCGCTCACTCAGGAAGGCCAGAGAGGTGCGAACGCCTCGCTAATCCATCTGTACGACAAACCGCTGTTAAACTCACTTCAGTGTTGTGTTTGTGAAAGTAGTTTTTGATTTAAAAAAGTGAAGTCTGCATACAGAAACGGTGGGTTTATTTTACTGTGTAACTAAACATGGCTGTGCAAAAACAAAACTGCAAACAATACAACTCCTCTAAAAACGTTTTAAACTTTCCTTCCTCCAGACTCAAAACTAGGAATGGACAGAATTCAGTAAAAATGAATTATAAGCTTCAGCAAACCCAAAGTGTAACGTCTCTGTACGAGGACGCAGAGTCTCAGGTTAAAGTTTCACAAACCAGTGTGTTTCTTTTTATCTCTAACACATTATTTTCTTTTCTTTCCGCCCCTCAGGAGATTGAGAACCATGTGGCCGGCTGGCTGAAGACGGCCGCCCTGGAGAGGAAGATGGAGAAAAGAAGAGTCTGATCAGGTCACGTTATATATATATATATAACTCGATCAGCTCTTATCACTGTGGACGTGATAAGAGACAGTTAATAAGGTGCTTTGCCTGCTCTGTTTCATCCTCCTCATCCTCCATTTCCTGTCCTCCTGTTCTCCACCTCCTCACTCCTCCATCTGTAACCATCTCACAGAGCCCACAGGTCGTCTGTGCAGCAGCTTATCACATCAACATCAGCCGCAGTAGAAACAAAGTAGATGACAAAGTAGATGATGTAGTATAAAGGTTTGTGGTGGATGAGTCAACCCAGAAGTCTTGGTTGTTTCTTTTATCTACGACCGATTTTAACTCAAACCACCATTTTAACCAAATCACCTTCTTAACCCCTAACCAAACCGAGTGTTCCTACAACGTTAACTTCACATTTATTATTGTTACCATGACGATGAAGCTCTGGTAACACTAGGATTGCACAATAACAAGAATTTTCATAGTTGGAAACTTTCCATGGGAATTAACAGGAATAAACTGGAAATTTTCGAGCATAATCTTTGTTTAAACAACCAGATTAAATGCAAATTCAGTTGAATTTCTACCCTGAGGGGACAGAGGACCATAGGGTATCATTTTATTTTATTAAATATTCATGTTTTTATTTATTTAATGAAAGAATCTGTGAAAGTTTTACTCACAAATAAATCAAAGTCAAAAATTTGAGTTAGTTTACACACAAAACAAAATATTTATATTAATGTTTGTATATAACACAGTTTGTATAAATCAGTTAATTCCAGTCACTCATTACTGAGTAAAAAAGTTGTCTCTGTAACAGTGTGTGTTTCTTCTATGGTAAAATATTTTCAAATCTTAAAGGTAATATATTTTCACTCAGAGAATAAATTGCAGTAAATTTCCAGTTACTTAATTACTTAATTCCCTAAATTCCTGCCAATTAATTCCCATGAAAAGTTTCCAACTTAGTATATTTCCAAAATTCCCCATCTTAACTTCCTGTGGAAAGTTTCTGGAAAACTCCTTTACACCCTTTGTTAACACCTGGTGCTGGTTCACTCGTATCTGAGGAAAGAAACAACTGACGGACATTTAGGTCCGAGGACTTTCGGCTTTTGCAGATCAGATTTAATATTTATGGAGATTTTTAATCTTTACATTTGTTAATGCTCATGATAACAATGATTTGACGGCGTTTCTCTGCTTATTAGATTTTGTGTATGAGGCCAGTAAATTATAATCTTATGTTATAATCTTTGTTTTTTATTGTGCTCATTAGTTGTTGTAACCTCGTCCCACCACTAGGGGATGATATTGCTACATGTTTCTCAAAGTCATTTCTATAAATCACAACAGAATCAAAACTCAGACTGATATTTATCTGTGGTTGTGAACAAAATCGCAGCAAACGTCTTGTGAACATTTACATTCGTTATTACAAGTTGTTTTGTTTTTAACAGTGAGAGAAAATAATGAAGAGATAGAGAGAGAGGTGAGGAAGCACCAGTTGTCCTTAGGCCATCTGTTTCTGTATGGTGTGTGTGTGTGTGTGTGTGTGTGTGTGTGTGTGTGTGTGTGTGTGACCCTCTCAGTAGGGGGTCAAAAGTGGGAGGTCGTGACCCTGCTGACCCTGTGGGAGAGGGAGATCATCAATCAACTGGAGGCTGGACAGAGCAGCAGGACACACACACACACACACACACACAGAAACACACACCTAGATACTGTAACACACACACACATACACACATGTACCTGGGGAACACATATACTTAGTGTAAACCAAATTAAAAGCACAAATCAATCACCTATCAATATGGGTAGTTGATGACAACAATCACACACACACACACTCAGTTACAGGTCTCTGAGACATTTGCTGTTGCTGCCACGTGTGTGTGTGTGTGTGTGTGTTTTGTTTGATAACACACACATGCTTTCTTCTTCATGGAGGACTCACAGATGTTTCTCAGAGACAGATGGAAAGAACGAGAGTAAACCTGAAGCACTTTTTCTCTGCAGTGCTTCCATTTCATCCTGTTTCCTATAAACTCCTCATCTCTTTGCTTTTGTAAACAAGCACACACACAAACACACACTATCAGGGTTATCAGCCAGCGTTCGTGGAGTGACAGGGCATGCTTTTTCTCTCTCCTCCATTCCTCCTCCTCCTCCTCCTCCTCCTGCTGCAGCCTGTCCTGTTGATCAATGAGGAAGTTCTCGGGCCTCAACTATTAATCAGAACCTATCGGCTATCTGTCTGCCGGGCCAACCAATCACGGCCCTACGACAGCTGGGCCATGAAAAATGTGTCCTGGTGGATGGAGGGGAGGTTGGGGACGTTTTTGGTGGAGGGGAGGGGGAGGTGGTGGCGGGGTCACGGAGGAGAGGAGGGAGGTGAAGGAGCACTCTGTCTGATACGAGTCAGATCACAGCTTGCACTTTACACACTTACAGTTAGGGTTAAAAATTGTGTTAATTTCCACGGGAATTAATGGGAATAAACTGGAAATTTGCAGGGAACTTCAATGTAGTTGGAAAAAAAAAAACATCTTTCAGAATAATCTTGGTCAAAACAACCAGATTTAGTGTAAACTCAGTTGAATTTCTACCCTGCACCACAACCACACTACTGCATCTGTGGTAAATATATTGAATTTATGACGAGCAAAAAATTAAAATGTGTTTATACAGTAGCAGTATACGTAATTATTAAATGTAAAATGTCTCTTTTTTAAAATTTAAATTTGTGTTAGTTTACACACATCTGCTCCTGACAAAACAAACGCTTTATATTTAAGTTGGTATATGATAGCATTACCTCAGTTTTACATTACCTAAATGTTGTGTTATGAAAACTGATCCGGTGTTACCATTTTATTATTAGTTCAGGAGTAAAAAAAAAAAAAAGTTGAGTTGTCTCCATCTTCATCTGTTTTCAAACCAAGATCATGTTTCTTATTTTTGTTAGAAGTCAAATGTTAAAGTATTTTCAAATCTTCAAGGTCATGCATCTTCATTGACTGTCGGTGTTTAAATTACCACAAATTTCCAGTTAAACCCCATCAGTTCCCCTAAGTTCCTGTTAATTTCCATAAATTCTTGTTAAATTCCCTCATATTCCAGATATTTTCCCTAAAGTCCTGTTAATTCTCTAAAATTCCCTTAAACTCCTTTAATTCCCATATATACTTGTTACCATTAAAATTATTACCATTGAAAATTCCCTCTTTTTTTTGGGGAATATTTCCAAAATTCCTCAACTGGAAAGTGGAAAGTTTCTGGAAATTTACATGGAAATTTTCCACCCCTGTACGTCCCTGCTTACAGTTGAGGTCCTGCTCAGCTGCACGTTTCACGACTGATACTCAGAATAAATCAGTTCGATCGACACATTTTGTTCCTGATTCACGTTCACGTTACATTGCGACACTTTGCCGCCGCCGTGTCTCCGTTTCCTTTCATTTGGTTTCGGTTAAAGCGACAGAATTGGAGGGAAAAGTATCTCGAGCTGCATTTTTTTTTTTTTTTTTTAATGGAGTCTTTAATAGTAGAAAGCTCTGGAGCCAGGACCATAACCCTGTTGATCTGTCGTCCAATAACAAGGCCTGTCCTCGCGCCTCAAAGCTTCATCAACACACCACCATCCCTCTTCTGCATAATCACCACACTCACTCTCATCCATTCACATCTTATTGCCATGATTAGATTACATCTAATGCTATTACACCGCTCCCATCTCCCCCTCTCTCTCCCTCTCTCCCCCTCTCTCCCCCTCTCTCTCCCTCATCATGGATTTCTTGCAGATCTTATTAGTGTGTGATGTGGACCAGGTCTCCCACTTTGGATTTATGAACCCTCAGACTTCTCTCCTTTAATCTCTCCCCTCTCCTCCTCCTCCTCCTCCGCTCCCTTCCTGCATCTGTCCATCTATCATTCCCAGGGTTGGCTTGGGCGGAAGAGTATTAATCCCTCCTATCCCATCTCTCACTCCTCTGGACAGATGAGGAGATGGAGGAGATGGAGGAGGGAGATGGGGATGCGAGGAGGAGGAGGAGGAGGAGGGGGAAGGCGACCTCAGATTACTTTCCATAATATTTCTGTAGGGGAAAACGTAGAGGTAATATATGCAGATTTACTCTACGATAGGTCACTGCTTTGGCACCTTCAACAGGTATCAGGATGAACTGATTATACATAGATGAGAGTGTGTGGGTGAAGAGCAGAGGCAATAACAACGGATGATGATAAACAATTTAGCAGCAGCGCTAGTCAGCTGTTTGCATGTTGATGCAAAGCTTGTTAGAGAAAAGATTTGACTTCCTGTACAGAGTCCAACAGTTACTGTGTCTTAGGCTGCGTTCCATTGATATCAGAGGTCGGGACTGGGAGTGACGCCAGCTACGAGTTAACGGTGTTCCAGTAGACAACTTCGAAACAAGTTGGTAACATTAGATTTTAATGTAAACACTTCAGAACGTTCTTAAAACGCTGGGAATGATGCCATCTGCTAATTAACGGCGTTCCAGTTGAGAAGTCGGAAACTGGAACAAACCGTTAAATTGTGTTTTGACCCTTAAAGAGCGCAGACTTTTCATTCTCCATGTTTTCTGTAATTCCGTATAAAATGCGATGTGCACCCTCTAGTGTTCAACACAGGTAATGCATATCTTTACAGATGAGCAGAAACATCAGCGCAGTCAACAGAGAAGCTAATTTTTCCCGTTTTTCGCAGTCCAGAGATTTACTGCCGCGTGTGTCGCCATTTTGTAAGAATATTTTGTTAAAAGGCGAATCAGCTACTCAGTGTGTTCCACAGCTAGCACGCTACCAATGTTAGATAAATACGTAGGCGAAAAGTTAGCCAATTTCTTCTTCTTTCTACTTCCTGAGGCACATGAAATCTGCTGCTAAAGTTCACATTTTTTAAATCTACAAAAGGCAAATTCTAGACTGAAAAAAAGAAAGAGTTTCGCAATCACATCAGAAATCGTGGAGGTTTACCGTAGGAATGAACGAACTTCTGCATTTAAGTTGAAATTAGCTTTAGTGTTCTCTACTGTTGTTACGAACAGCAGCAGCTTGATTTCTTACGTCAGGGTTGGTGGGGTTTCCCCGACTTTCTGAGTTGAAACTTCCGAGTTGGAACTCTGAAATTCCAACTTCCGAGTACAACTTGAACGCACCATTATGACCTGTTGAAGCCTGTTAGGTGCGTTCAACAGAATCCAATAAACTCTGGGAAATCAATTGGAAAGATCAGGACATTTAATGAGTCCAGTCCTCACAGGCCTTATTCTGAAAAAAATTAAGTTTAAAGAAAATAAACCTTTGACCAGCAGTCAAACCTCCCCCTCCCTCCCCCCTCTCCCCCACCCGAGCCTCTGCAGTGACAGGTAGATTAAGGGGCGTGATAGATGCCCCGCTCTGTATCTCCCTCTCTCCATCTCCCCCCTCCTCCTCCCCTCCATCCATCATGGCGGCTGGTGTAATTGTGGCTGCGTGGGGCTGGCAGAGGGAGCCTCCATCCATCTCCTTAACAACAAACAGTCACGAGGACGGATGGCGCTGCACTCCCCAGTTAATCTCCATCTATAAGAGGAGGAGGAGGGGAGGAAAATAACAGAAAGGGAGAAAGGTAGTGTTGGCTTACTATAAACAAAAAGAGAGGGAGGGGGAGATGGTGGAAGCAGGTAGGTATAAAGGAGGAGGAATGGGGGGAGGTGGGGGGAGTGAAACTGGAGGCAAAGTTTGCAAACAGGCTGCAAGAGCAGGTCGATAGCGGTGGAGTTGCTCTGCGAGTGTGCCAGAAAAAAACGGGGGAGATTGTGGGGGAGGAAGGGGGGAGGAAAATTTATGTCCATGCAGCCAGACGACCCAGAAACTGGAGAGGCACAGACTCATAAAAATGCACTCTGCACTCCCCCCTCCACCCTTTGGTTTTACCCCTCGTCCTCTCCCTCTCTGATGTTTTGGGGTGGTTTGTGCGCGAGAGGTCACGGCAGCCATATTTTCTTTATGGCGGAGTCACTGGAGTCAACGAGGCTGGGTGGCCTCCGAGCCTCACCTCCATCTCTCTCTGCTAAAGTCCAGTAAACTTGACTTGTTTTGTGGCGGCGGTGCTTCATGTAGGTCGCTGTTTTTCACCTTGCGGATGATGGATTGCCTTTTGAGCGACGTCAACAGCTGGAGCTGCAGAAGAGTAAAGTCTGACGTCTTCTGTTTGTAATTTAGTCTGAGTTAAAGTCAAACAGGACAGGCAAACATCCACTCTCTCTCATTTTCACTCTCCTGTTTTCTAGCCCTGGGCATCGCCTGCATCGAGGCCCGACATCGACGCTGACCCTCCTGCAGCGAGCACACAAACAAAACAGGCAAGCTCACACTCACATGCACACACTCCTGTATATCACACACACTCAACAGGCCTCTGTGGGCGCAGAGGAGGGAGCACTTGAGCCCTGACAGCGAGTGACGAATAACTGCAGCAGCCATGACATGCAGAATGGTCCCAGGGTGAACCTGCCCGACTCTGTGCTGCAGGAGAGTAGAACACAGTAGAGACACAACCAGAGGAAACACATTCACAGGATGTTTTAATCCAGCACAACACAGCAGACGCTCACACTCGCAGATTTAGATCATTAAACTGTGGCTTCGACTGATCGAAACATCACGTTAGGATGCAAAAAAAAATCTGAAGTACATGTATTTTTACTTTTGTGTTTCACTGGCTGCTGATCCCACTGCTGCACACTCCCTGCCCACTTTATTAGGTACACCTACACAATCCAACACAAAATCTGTTTATTCAATTAAAAAACAAAAACAAATGAGCAAATAATACAAACAAAGTTACAGAAATGCTGCTGTAGACTGGTACAAAGGATAAAGGAAGCTGTGACATTACAAAACATAAACACCTCAGTAACTACAAAATACAGAGAGAGTAATACTGAAACTTCACATTATCATCTTTGTACAGGTTAAATTTAAGGCTGAGCTGTAGATTTCACAGGTGTATCTGCTAAAATAATAATTATACCTCCAGAATCCAACATTTTTCTTTTAAATGTTTATTTTCTTTTCTTCTCACCTTATTAAGACTTAGTCTGTAAAAACCTGTCGATGTTTAACGAGTGAAATATACAGAAAATGACCATAAAGCAGAAATATTTCATGTTTCACGTTCATATTATTTGTTTAAAACGTGAAATAAATCAGTAATAGTGACATTAGCTGTGTTTTGGGGTCAGTTAGACCTGAGAGAGAGGAGCAACTCCCTGTTTGACGCCTTTTAGATCAAACTTTAACACAAATCACATGCGTTTTTAACCATATTTTACAGATTAATGCAGCATTTTACAGCACTGGACTCCTGAGACACTAATAAACAGATAAATAGGTAAAATCATGAAGCTTTACACTGTTTAATCAAAGTTAAAGTGTGTTTTTTTATTTTAAAGCTTTAACAATGTTTATGTGTTTTGTTAATTCCTCATTCCTGTTTGATAGACGTGTTATTTTAGGACATCTGTGTGGGAACAGTCAACACAATTAAAGTTTCCTTCTCAACATAAACTTAACAACAAATGTTGTGTTGTTGAGAGAAGGTGTCGTTCCGCAGACACACGGTGATAAAACCGACAGGTCCTTCAGTTGTTTGTGGTGTAAATGAGTGTAATCTACAAGTCTGGATAAATAGTCTTAGATAAATGTTGCCGAGGCTGGAGATTTATGATTCAGTTCATGTGTCGCTGAAGAGAAAGTCAGCGTTTTTCCCACAAAGATAAAAAGAAACTGAACGACCTGCGAACATGGATCCGTCAGATTGAAGCTTTCCAATGTTAATCCTTTTTATTCAACCTGTTAACAAAGTGAGAACAAGCCGTGGATCGCCGTTTCCAGCCCATTGACCCCGCTGCACGGCTGTTATTACCGGGGGAGGAGGGGGCTGTGATCACCCCCTGTAGGAAACCAGCGCCCCTGCGGAGTTGAAAGACCCCCGGGGCTGCGCGAACTCCACAGCCGCCCACGGAGACGCCTGCCCCGGCCTGCTGCTCCCCGCCAGGCCGCGGCTGATTGAAGTGCGTTTTGAATAATTATGATGTTACTCAGGTGTCATTTGCAACACAACGCCGCTGCTCCGACATGTGAGAAAGTCTGTGGGTTCAAATGAAACTTTCTCACTTCTCTCAATCAACAAAAACAGAGGAGCCAAAGGGCGACGTTTGGGCAAAAGGATAAAGACAATAAAACGCTCTGGAAGCGATTATCAGCCGTCAGCCAACACACTGCAGACTTATTTATGATCCTGCAGAGGAGCAACACGGTTCAAACTTTTTATTTTCGCTAAAGTCTCCTTTAAAATGAACTTTTCTGCGGATTAAAATAACAGGTTTAATCGATTTTAATTGGGTTTAATTCACTTTTTGCTGCAGGAGCATAACAGGAACATATTCTTATCACTTTAATTGATTATCCAGAGTTTAACAATCCGTGTTGAACATGCTCCATCCCGCCGGAGAGAGCTGATAATAGCGCAGCTGCAGAGAGCACGAGGAGAAGGGAGGGATGGAGGAGTGATATCGGCTGAGATAAAACGACCGAGGGGGTCGTTTTCTTCTTCTTCTTCTTCTTTGGCGTTTTTGTTTGTGATAAGGAGGAGGAGTAAAGGAGGAAGAGGAGGGAGGGGGAGCCAAGGGACCCCGTCGCGTTTTGACCCTGCGGAACCTCCCCACACACCGCCACCATCACCACTCCTCCTCCTCCTCCTCCCTCCTCCTCTTCTTCTTCTTCGCTCCTCTCTCGGGGTCTGAAAACACCATCGCTCGCTCTCCAGCCGTGACATTTTCCAGCCTGTCGCCGCGCGGACAGCAAGCGAGAGAGCGCGAGAGAAACCGGAAGGGAGGCTTTTTCTTTCTGTGTCTTGTTGTCTTCCACGCGAGCACCGAGCATCATCATCATCATCATCATCATCATCATCATCCGCGAGGTCTCCGCGAGCCCCCCGGAGCCAGAGGAGAGGCGCTGCAGGACCAGGAGGAACCCCCCTTTTCTCTCCACGGGTTTTTCTGGACTATACACCGGACCCGGCCCTCCTCCTCCTCCACCACCTCCCCACCCTCACCCACCTTCCTCTCCCAAGACCAGGACCAGGACCAGGACAGAACTGGATATTTACATCTCGGTGGGACATTTTAACACCGTCTACCGGAGCCGTGTGTGACTCCACATCAGCAGGAAATAGCGTTTACGCTCTATTAGAGCGTTTATTACCTCCCGCCGTTATTATAACCCATTAGGCTCACGCGGGGAATGGGGCATCAGGGTATCAGACGTCCATAAAACCCTCCAGTCCCGTCGTTATGTTGTAATATAAAAGGCGACGGGCTCGGGAGTAAACAGATAGAAACAGGTCTGGAGTGTGTCTGTTTTAAAGACGAGGTCGTTTGCACTTGATGTTAAATGTGTTTACAACTTAATTCCTAACGCGGCGGAGTAAATAAATAAATAAATAAATAATAACCTTCACTTTCTGTTTTTTTTTATTATTATTCTTCGCAGGGACGGAGGCAGCGAGCAGAGCCGAGCCGCGCATCATCATCTCCGGTGTAGGACTGGCTGTCGAGGCGCATGGAGAAGAGGGTAGGTGCTGTTTTTCTCTCTCTTTAAAGATGTGATTGTTTGAGAGCAGCTCCTGCTGCTTCAGAAAACACCGAGGTGGAGGAGGAGGAGGAGGAGGAGGAGGAGGTCATTAAACAGCCTCATATGGTGGGAGATCCTCTTTGGTTTTAGCAGCCGCACACGGTCAAAAACAGACAGGCCCGGTGGAAGCAGACTAGTGGACTGAGCTGGTCTGGCACGGGTTGAGTGTTTAGGGCTAAACAGGAGGAAAGCGTGCCAGCTGAGAGCACCAGCTCCTCCTTTAAACCCGATCCACAACCGCTCCACACGCACCAGCACATATTTCTGTTGAAGCGTCTTCATGATGCTGCGAAAACTTTTACCCCGTCCTCCCCCTCTGAACCAGCCGTAACCTCTGATCCATAATGCAGCGCAGAGACACCAGGAACCCGGCTCTGATATTCCACCCTCTGCTTTAAATAATGAGGGTTTACAGTCGTGTAATGTCAGTGAGGCGTTATAATGGCGCATAAAGGTTAGAGAGGGAGAGCAGTGTGGGTCATTAAGAGGCAGAGGAGATGCAGCTCTTCAACTCGGTAAGTAGGTCAGTTTTTTGCTACAGTGATTCAGAGGCATGGTGGTGGAGGTGGAGGAGGTGGTGGAGGAGAGAGAGGCTGGCGGGCTGCAGACAGACCGAGTCCTGAGAGGAGAAGCGGTCACAACGACCGAAGAAGAAAAAACAGAATTTAAATCAAGATATTCAACATGAAACTGCAGCAGAAATAACAGGCTTTTACTGAGGAGGAGCCTTCCTGCAAAACCAGGCGAAAATTAAACGCAGTTTGGTTTAATGTGTTTGTTTAAAACACACGTGAACCGTGAATTTTGCGATTTTAAAAGAAAAATTTCTGCTGTTTATCAGACAAAACTCCAGTTTAAATCTGTTCCTGGTTTCATTTATATTTTTAAAAGAATCCGCCTGTAGATGAACACATTTAAAACTTTAATCAACTTTTTAAAGATTCCAGTTTCTCTAAAGACCCTGTGCGTCTTTAATGTGATTGTTTTGTTTATTAAAATACAGAAACACTGAAAGAAAATTCATCAAAGTGTTTAATGAACATTTTAACAGATTAAATTCGCCTTTTTTTCTGAACTGACGCGCTGAGAAAACGAGAGAATTCAAATGAGTTTTGTTTGTTTTTTGCAGAACTGTTAAGTTTAACATTTAACAAGATAATAGGCTTTATATTATTTTCTAATTTAGATGTTTACAGAGTTAAAAGAGTCGTTGTTCTTAATTAAAACTGGAGGTTTATTTCTTGTTTTTCCAGCGTCAGATCTTTGACACGAAGCTTGTGTTTTACTGTTTATTTTAGACATTTTAACCTTAAAGCTCAAACTCTGTCCTGCAGAGTTAAACCATGTTCCTCCTTCGGTGGATGTTTTGTTTTTGGACCTGAGGAGTTAAAACCTTCGCGCCTGTCAGGCCTGTGAAAACTTTACCGCTTCGGTTGAAACAACACAATTAAAAAAGTGGTTCTGAGGTTGTTGTCCTGGTTCCTCCGTGACTCTCACTCTCCCAGAAAAAGGGAAAATTCGCGGAATTTGTCATCTCGACTTTGCGCGCTTTGATCCGCAGGACGCACAGGAAACCCGATAGGAGCCGTGCGTAAAGAGAGACGCGCAATCCGATAGCGGTGATTGTGTTAATAGCCAGGCCTCCATAAAAACTAGGAGGTGTCCGGGCCAGGGCCTCAGAGCAGGTGCTTTCTGTGATCCTGGCTGGGCCATATGGGACTCTGACATACAATAATTTGATAAGCCAGTCAGGACAGCGGTTCCCAAAGTGCGGGTCCAGAGACCTCCAGGAGGTCGCCTGCAGAGGAGGAATAATTGAATCTGTCTTTTATTAAACTCCCAGAGGGAAAGACTGGATCTATGTTGAGTTTTACAACAAAAATCATCTTTATCTGGAGGAAACTGTGTCAGGAACATTAACAAGTGTAATTCAGAGTCTGTTAGTGTGAGGACATCAGAACTTTTTTACAGCGTGGTTAAAATAACAGAGTGAGAGGAGTCCAGCAGGTGCTGTCCTGTCTGCTCCATCCAACAGAAACAGAAGCAGATCTGCTGACCTGAGACAGAAGCTGCAGCGAAGCACAAATTAGCTCCATAACACGGAGGAGGAGGAGGAGGAGGAGGAGGAGGACATGTATATTCATGATGCTGCTGTATCTGCATGTGTGTGTGAGGAGTGTGTGTTGCTGTCGCAGCATGGCTCCCGTCTCGTCTCCAGTTTAGGGAGGGAGGAGATGATATTAGCGACTACAGCGTCTCCGAGGATCCATCTCCTCCTCCTCCTCCTCCTCCTCCTCTAAGCATCAGACAGTAAAACAGCAGCTTTCTTCAGCTCGACTGCGACGCGTTTTCGAGGTTATTAATCCTGAGAGCTGAGGCGAAAACACCGAAATCACAGAGGCTTTTCTCAGCGAAGAAATCTGCACACACACACCTGGGGAGTAGTTTACTATAACCACAGTATATTATCAGACAGTTTCTGCTTTATTTCAGTTGAATGATTGCTCTACTGTCTCTAACATCGACAAAAACACATGCATGTACACATCATTCACCATTTACTGCATCCAGAAAATCAAGAATGACACAGAATCACAGGTTCTAGCTTTTCTGTCTTTCTTTCTCTTGGTTCTGGACTTTTCCTCAGACAAAACGAGCAGAGTCAACATGTACATTTTGGCTTTGGGTGAACGTGATTGATGTTTTTAATTATTTTCTGTCATTTTATAGATCAGAATAATAACATTAATGCCAGCTGCAGCCTAAACACACAGGTCTTAGCTTTTCCTTTTGTGAATATCTTGATAGTAAACTGAATTCTCTTGGTTCTGGACTGTTACTCAGACAAAACAGATTTAACATATAAATTTTGGCTTTAGGTGAACGTGATTGTTTTTTATTGTTTTCTGTCATTTTATAGATCACAGTAATAATAATAATAATAATAATAATAATAATGCCAGCTGCAGCTGAAGCTCACCTATTATACACACACATGACGCAGCAGTGAATGATAATATCACAGTAAAACCACATCAGATCCTCTTCACTGAGCGTCGCTCCCTCATGTAATGAAATCACCTGATTTTTTGGTTTTTATGTTTTTTGTGTGTGTTTCAGTATGAAGAGCTGGTGCACTACTCAGGGTCGGAGGGCATGTCGGTGGGGGGGTACGGGGACGACGTCAGGCCGCTTCCTCCCCCGCAGTACGGACCCACCATCCCGGACTCCCTGAAACACCACAAAGACCAGATCTACGGGTGAGCGGAGTCTGAAACCAGAGACTCTCAGCAGATTAACGTTCAGTGTGTTTGTGCACAATATGAAAATACATGTGAGGCGTTTACGGCCCTCTGGTGTAAAGTTTCCTTCTGTAAATACATCATGTGCACAGTGAGTCAACTGTCACTGTGTTTATGTACAGTGTAGTATGTTAACTGTGTGTGTGTGTGTGTGTGTGTGTGTGTGCAGTCACCCGCTGTTTCCACTGCTGGCCTTAGTGTTTGAGAAGTGCGAGCTGGCCACCTGCTCCCCCCGAGACTCCGCCTCCCTGTCGGCCTCCTCCCACCTCCCCGGCATGACCAGCCACAGCGACGTCTGCTCCTCCGAGTCCTTCAACGACGACATCGCCGCCTTCGCTAAGCAGGCGAGTGGAGACCGGCCAATCACAGAGCAGATACACGCGAAAAATAACCAATCCTGTCGTTTTCAAATGTGTGATAATCAGTTGGGTTTGTGTTTGCAGATTCGATCGGAGAAACCCATCTTCTCGTCCAATCCTGAGCTGGACAACTTGGTATGAAGCTAACGCCGACGTCACGCTAAAATACGAAGCTATTGATGATTGATCATTAATCTGTGTTCTCTCCCACACAGATGATCCAGGCCATACAGGTTCTCCGCTTCCATTTACTGGAGTTAGAGAAGGTTGGTGGAAGCTCAGTGCGTTTTTTTACATTTTAATTCACGTGTTTCGTTTGGGAAAAGTTCATTAATCAGATGTGATTGATTATAACTAAACATTTGAGGAAGTTAAAGGGAATCTTTGCGTTTTAATTTAGAAATCTGGTTAAAGCAACAAACTGTAACTTTGCTGAGCAGCAGCGCCCCCTGCAGCCCACTCACAAAACAGTGTATATTACCCATGATCCCCTTAAACTCTGTTTAAAATTCTTGATATTTTCAAAGTTTTCAACTGGAAATCAAAGATAAAGGCTGATTTTTAATGACTTCTAAGTCTTTTATGATATTTATTGCGATATTTTTTTAAAAAGCCAAGTAAAGACTTGAGAAAATCTGTTTATTGAACAATTAACAAGGTATTATTTTTATTTTTAAAGAGCAAAATCAGTCAGTCGTATTCCCTGATGTGTAGCTAACCTCAGTCTCTCATTTCGTGACTCGGGGAAACAAATGTTTCCTCGTTCTCCCTCACCTCCAACACCAGCGTCCGCCATCTTTAATGTAGATTTGAAGAGAGAGTGAGCGCAGTGCAAAGGATGATGGTCTCTGTAGTTCTAAATTCCCTTCGCTCTAATTAAGCTACAGTTTTACCCAGAAGACCTGACGTTTGTTACCGTCCAGGTCCACAGGTTACACAGAGCAACCATCGAAACGAGAACCTAACTGTGGGGTTAACAGTTTCCACCTGTGTCTCCTCAGGTGCACGACCTGTGTGACAACTTCTGCCACCGCTACATCACCTGTCTGAAGGGCAAGATGCCCACAGACCTGGTCCTGGACGAGCGGGAGGGCGGCTCCAAGTCCGACATGGAGGACTTCACCGGATCCTGCACCAGTCTGTCAGAGCAGGTGAGTTAAGCAGCCGCCGTTCACCTGTCCAGCTGAATAATGACTGGGAATTCACCACCACCTCCTCCTCCTCCTCCTCCTCCTCCTCCTCCTCTCTCGCCTGCAGAATGCATCGTGGCTTCGGGAGCCGGATGAATGTGCCTCTACTCCTCTGGGAACTCCAGGCACCTGCGGCCTGCCTTCACACAGCACAGCAGACAACTGTAGCGACACAGGTACACACACACACACACACACACACACTGCACAGATGCATGCAGGGAAAACAAGGGTGTGCACGCACACAGCTGCCACATCTGCAGCAACACTCACACAGCTTATTATACATACACCACTGTAAATGATTGGTAGGGATACAAATCTTTACAGGGATAAACCTTTTTATTAAAGAGGAAGATCCTTTTTCTTTAGCCAGAAACATCAGTACCAGACTCCACTGACAAAAATGGTAATTTTACCAAGCAGGAAAACAGGAGCTGATGGAATACTGCTGCCACTGTTTGAGTTATTGTGTGACTTTCAGTGGTGGAAGAAGTTCAGATCCTTTACATAAGTAAAATTACCACACAAACAAACAGATGGAGGCAGTTGTATTCCAGCAGCTCCTGTGTTCCTGTGCAGTAAAATTACTGTTTTTGTCAGTGGAGTCTGGCAGTAATAAAACGTCTGTTTCTGATTAAACAAAGAGGATCTTCCTCTTTAATAAAAAGCTCTGTCTCTGTAGGAATCCTCTCCATCTTCAAGATTTTTGTGACTGATGCTGGTAGATTCACAGACGCAGCCTTTAAGCTCCAGTGTTTCCTTGGTCTCCCTGCAGGCGACGGTCTGGATGGAGGAGTGGCTTCGCCCAGCACAGGAGAGGAGGACGAGTCCGACCGAGACAGGAGGAACAACAAGAAGAGAGGGATCTTCCCTAAAGTGGCCACAAACATCATGAGAGCGTGGCTCTTCCAGCACCTGTCGGTAAGACAGAGACAGAGAGAGCTTCACGTGGAAACAGTGAACTTTGAGCGTAATTAAAACCGTCCTGCAGAGCTGTAATAAAGCAAAGAATAATTACAGAGAGAGAGGATTTAACACGAGACAAGAATAGACAGAGAGGGGAAGCGAGTGTATAATGGAGGTCAATTAAATTAAAATGAAAAATCAGGGGGATTAAGTGATCATGTGAATAATAGTGGAAGTGATAGAAATGGAGTGGAATGTTGCTGAGGTGGTTAGATTGGTAATTAGCTCTTAAATGAGGCAGGTCAGATGTTGCTTTTAACAGAGGGTGAAAACGTGAGCTTTCTTTAACCCGTCGCTCTGTGTGTCCTCTCCCAGCACCCGTACCCGTCCGAGGAGCAGAAGAAGCAGCTGTCGCAGGACACGGGTCTGACCATCCTACAGGTCAACAACTGGTCAGTGCACATGAAATCAATACGCTAATTCTGAAGCCCTGCGGCGTATCAATAATCAGTTAAACTGTCTTCTTTAAATGGACAGCGTCAACTTTCAATTTGACAACATGGCCGCCGCCGTGTCAATAACAGAGCTGAGCAGCATCTGTGTTTTACAGCTCGCTGAGGTCACTTTTTGTTTTGTGTGAATAAATGTTAATTAAATGAAACGTCGCACTTTTACAAGAGAAGACTGTGATCTGACTTCATTACACAGGAGCGAAGAAACGTCCGACTCAGCATTTTTTCTGAAGCCGCAGAGCAATAAAATCTACTCGCTCCATGTCCATAAAACAGAATAGCAAATCAATATCCAATAATCAGATGATTTACAGCTCCCAAATTCCCCATACACTCCTCAGACATAAATCTACACACACTACACACTGAAGCTTAAAGACATGGAGTGTTAGCATCACACGCTAACAGTGTATTTTGTAATCTGATAGGTTGTGTGTTTTTATTTGACACACACACACACAGTGACCCAATCAATGCAGATCAATCAATTATCACAGGAGCCGATCGATACCTGCTCTGCCCTAACGTTGATTTACTCTGCTCTCTGAAAGGGTTAAGTGGTTGTAAAAGCGAAAAGGTTAGTGGTTCTCCCAGTCGGCTTTTTCTCCATTAACGGGGGACGTCGTCCACCCCCCCCCAAAGTCCCCCCCCCCCCAAACTCACCCTCTCTCTCTTAACTCACCCTCTCTCTCCTCTGTAAAGGTTCATCAACGCCAGGAGGAGAATAGTTCAGCCGATGATTGACCAGTCAAATCGCTCAGGTCAGTGTTTATAAGTCAGTCAGCTGCTCGGTGTGTGTGTGTGTGTGTGTTTGTTGTGTATTTGTGTCTGACTCTGTGTTGTCTCACAGGTCAGGGTGGTCCCTACAGCCCAGAGGGAGCAGCTCTCGGAGGCTACGGCCTTGACGGACAGGCCCACCTCGGTCTTCGGACGGCAGGTACGGTAGCCTGTAGGGAACAAAACATGCAGAATATAATCCAGTTATAATCAATATTTAGTAATTATCAGTAAATCCAAACGAGTGGTTAATTT
Source organism: Lates calcarifer (assembly GCF_001640805.2). Taxonomy (NCBI): domain Eukaryota; kingdom Metazoa; phylum Chordata; class Actinopteri; family Centropomidae; genus Lates; species Lates calcarifer. The sequence goes on from NC_066853.1 coordinate 2,285,620, forward strand.
GCAAGTCAATTGAATTTTTGAACTGACTCATATAAAATGCGAATATTACGCAGTGAAAACGCGATGTAAATTTTTTTTTCGAACGATTTTTCTGGGCTTTCCTGCCTCCGCTAGCAGGACCTTAAACTGTCCCACCATCCTAAAAATATTTTCACAACCAGCCATGATGGAGCTTCACTTGCTGTATATTCACACTTTTGCGTTGCGTTGTACGTGTATACATTTCTGAGTCGAGTTTCAGCTCCAAATCATTGTACTAGCACCTCATTTCCACGTAGCTCTGTTAACGCGTACGATTCAAACATGGAAGTCTATTCGTTCCTATGGGAACGCCTGTGATTTCTGATGTGATTGCAAAACTCCTTTTTTCGGTGTAGAATTTGCCTCTTGTACGTTAAAAAGCATAAAAAGAAATTAGCTAACTTTTCAATGGTATATTTAGCTAACATTGGTAGCATGTTAGCTGTGGTTCATACGTCTTTTAACAAAATATTCTTTAAAAATGGCGACACACCTGGCAGACCAACCTCTGGACGAGGAAAAATTAGCTTCTCTCCCGTGGCTGTGTTGACGTTTCCATTCATCTATAAAGACATGCATTACTGGCATTGAACACTAGGGGGTGCACTCCACATATTACAGGGAATTATGGAAAACATGGGAAATCTTTAGGGGTCAAAACATGATTCAATGGTTTGTTCCAGCTGTACTCTGAAGTCGGAATTTCTGAGTTTCAACTGGAACGCCCAACGTCAAAAAAAGAATTCAAGATGGCTGCTACTCGCATCAATAGAAGTGAACACTCTGCTAACTGCTAACTTCACCTTAAGTCAGTTTTGTGTTTCGGTAACGGAAAGACAAATCAATCGTAATCAAAACATTTACGCAACAAAATATGCGAAAAACAAAGATATCTTTGTGCTTTTTTTCGTCCTCCGAGGTTTTTATTAGTTTTGATACTTTGAGAGAAGAACAACAACAACAAAGGCTTTCCTGCGAGCGTCCATGTTTTTCCAACGTCTCAACTCGGAGGTGACATCACTCCCAGTCCTGACTTCCAATGTAAATGCAATGCATCATAATTAAAGTAAAATAAAGTAGAAACGCTCCTCTCAGTCGAACGTACACACTTGACTTCAGATACTGTGGATCGATTATTTAAAATGGCGTCGACTGTTTCTCTTCGCCGTTCCTTCGTGTCATTGGAGCAGAATCCGTCGTCCATTAAAAACCTGCTCCTCCTGTTTCCTCCAGGTCTCCAGGGGATGTCTTCTCTGCAGGGCGACTACCCCAGCGCTCTCCTGTCCCAGCCGGCCTACCCTCCCCACCCGGGCCCCTCCCTCCATCCGTACCCGGGCCCTCACCCCCACGCCGCCGCCGCCGCCGCCATGCTGCTCCACCCGCCACCGCACGCACACCCCGCAGAGCCGCTCCTCGCGCAGGGACTGGACATACACGCACACTAGCGCACGTGGGTGTGTGTGAAGGAAAATTACTGTATGAATGTGTGTGTGTGTATGTGTGTGTGTGTGGTTGTGTGTGTGTGTGATGACGCACACAGTACACTATTTAAAGAAAAAAAAAGACACACTGCTCCGAAAGTTTACATTCCCCACTGAAAGACACTGACCTCAATGTAGCTGTTCCACTCGCTAACACACACACACACACACGCACACACACACACACACACACACACAGTCTAGACCCACAGGTTTAAGCCATACCTCTCTCAGAGTAGAAGTGCTTCCTCCTCTCCAAATGTTTCCACTGTGTCCTGTGGGTGAGACACATGCTTTAAAACTACACTACCCATCATGCCTGCTGAAACCACAGGAAGACGCCTGATTGGACCAGAAAGACAGACGGATGAATATTTATCCTCAGCAGCACACGGACGGACAGACGGACGGACGGACGCCAGGCGGGACTCGATCCTGTGAGCACGCCTTCTTCTTCCTCACTGCTCCCTGTCTTCCTTCACACACACTTTATTTAAAGCTGATTTGAGTTGTTTCTTATTCTATTTTTCTATTTATGTGGCGGATGCAGCTTCACACGAGCTTGTCGAAACGTTTAGTGCTCTTCCTCAGCATGAAGCTAAAACACTATGAATGACTTCCAGTTCTGCCTCGCTCTCGTACCACTGACCTCCTTAAGACGCCAACAGGTGTCCGTTAACCTTAGGATCTTTCCTACAAATACACAGCACACACACACACACAGCACTACACTGAAAGCCATTTACACACACACACACACAAACTTCTGTAAGCATTTCTAGTACATGTTTGTCTGTCATGGCGGCGTGTGAGAGGAGCTGCAGCCAAAGGACTCTTCAAACATTCAGCTCCCTCTCCGCTCTGCTCGGAAACATTTCTGAATGATGATGGGAAATATCGTTAAAGTATTAAAATGTTTTTTTCTAAGACTTGTTGTGGTCATCTGTGTCTTTGTGTTTGTAAGGTTGTTTTTCCAGAGCCAGTAAAAGTTATGGTTCTGGAAATTTGGGAGTTTGTTTAACCTGAAACATCGCAATGTATCAATACCAGACTCCATTGACAAAAACAGGAATTTTAGCTCACAGAACACAAGAGCTGCTGGAATACAGCTGCCTCCATCTGTTCGTTTGTTTGTGTTATTGTGTGACTTTCAGTGGTGGAAGAAGCATTCAGATCCTGTGAGTCAAAGTATCCAACAAAAACACAAACAAACTAAGAGATAGAGGCAGTGGTATTCCAGAAACTCCTGTGTTCTGTGAGCTAAAATTCCTGTTTTTGTCAATGGAGTCTGGTATATATAGTGATGTTTCTGGTTCTTACTCCTAAATAAAGAGATTTTCGTCCCTGGCCCAGGTTAAAAAACACTAGAGTTATCTTTTAATTGTTCATTGGTTTGAGAATGTGTAAATTGGCTTTTTTGGTTTTAACATGGTCAAATATACTGAATTAAAGGCCCAGGTTTTGAAAAGTCAACATGAAGTGGATCTAATCTTCAATCCCACCTAAATTACACAACAAACAATGTTCTGCTCATTGGGAAGCTTCAAACCTGCCTACGTACAGTTCATTTTAACGTAGCTGACTGACTTCTGGTCACACATCATAGTTTTCATGAGGCAACAACAACTTTATTAATCTTATTTTATCGAACTCATGACTTCCTAAACACAACAAAAGTCAAAATCAGGCGGCGCACATTTTTAAAAACAGCCCAGAAACACTTGTGTGTTCTTGATTTACACTAATCCACAGCACTCTGGGATATTTCGACTCCTTCACAAGATGTTCAAACACTTTTTAATAAACCACCTCAACTGTCACAGGACCCTTTCTTGAAAAATAGTGTAATCTTCCTCCCTTTTTTTCCAGTCATAAGTCACGTCCGTCCCTTCCTCCGACTATCTGTTTAACTCTGACGGAGGCCTCCGGCTGCAGCCGCAGTCATTTGTCACGCAGGCTGGATTATCACAGAGGAAAGAAGTCGGATGTTTTTTAATGTTTTATAGCTCAGAACTCCTCGTGGCCTTTGTGGATCGTTTCCAGTCCTCACATTTTTCTTTCCTGCTTGTTTATCACCTAAATTAAAGATAATATGTCAACAAGTGCAAACACTCAAAACACATGTACACATCCCATCCATAACCTTCACCTCTCCTCTTCCTCCACATCCCTTTACCCATCATCCTGCCCCCCATTCTGCCTGGGGCAGGAGGAGGGAGGGAGGGAGGGAGGGGGTCAGGGGCCAGAGTTCAGACAGAGGTCAACAGGAAATGGCTGTTGTGCCCAGCACCCAGGTCCTGACCTCAGCACCCCTCCACTTTTCATTTCTCTTTGTCCGTCCACGCACTCGCTCCTCGGCCATGTGGTTCAGGACGAGCCCCCTCACTCCTCCTCCTCCTCCTCCTCCTCGTAGCCTCTCGATCGTCTCTTTCACAACTCGGTGCAACAACTTCTGTTTCACTAGCACTTTGTTCACTAAATGACCAAACTTTAAGCTACTTTTAACATTTTAGCACAATGAAAATGACTGAAAACTACCACCACACCTTGTTTTATTCTTAATATCTTCACATCCATTAATAAGACATTAATGAGAGACTGTATCTGCCTTACGAAAAATCAACAGGCAGCAGTACAAACCTTTACGTGGTTCAGTCACACAGTCCTCCATTTTACATAATTTGACAAGGCTAGGAATAATACTTTTAAAGATAAGAACACAAATGTGAAAAATTTGGCTAAAAACAAATTAAAACATTGGAACTGAACAAATATATTGGACATGAATATCACTGCTCCAGCTATTTGAAAACAATGATCACAAAGCGTATAAACCTGCAACATCACAACCAGGCAGAAAAATCAACAACACATTCTTTATTCATACATCAGTGTGCGGCAGCCCTCACTCCACAAACACAACATAATTCATGGTCATAGCCGTGGCTTGTGATTGGCTCGCCAACATGGACTCCATTAGACGGTGGGAATTACACCGCATAAAATCTGCCTTTATGTTGACAAATGGGAGCGGGAGAAAGGGCATGAATGGTATTTATGTGTATTTGTGTTGCAGTGTTTGAGGAGAACGTGGAGGTGTGCAGCTTGTTTAGCCTCAAAACTTCATAGATCAGACGCATACGTTTGAGAAAAATATTTATATGAATGAGACGTTTTTGTGAGGAAATGATTTTTGTAAAAGTTTAAAATGAAAACGGTGTGATTGTCATTTGAAATGAGCTCCACTGGCCCTCACGTTTTCACATATATTGAGTGTACTGCCGCATTCCTTATAATGTCTCCATCATTTCAAGACTGGTTTGAATTTGACCATTTGGGCCATTGAAGCAAAATGAATACATGTGTGTGTAATGTGAAAATGTGTGCGCATAAATATGTACTATTCCATTTTAACATAAAGTGTGTGTCTGTGTGTGTGTGTGTGTGGGAGTGGGGGTTACTCTAGTAGTCATTAATCATTCAATTACACACCTGTCAGAGTTCAGACAAGTGGGAGAGAGAGGGGGAGGGAAGGGTGAGGGAGGGAGGAATGCGGCAGAGCAGAGCAGGAGAGGAACTGAATGAATGAAAAAAGCACCTAAAGAGAAAGAAAGAGAGAAAGTTTTATTGTGGGGTGTGTGAACGAGCCGTGACAGAGGGAAGCTGTCGGCCGCTGAAAGACTCTGCAGTGAAGACAGTGACTGTTAATGTGCGTTATAGGGATGAGGACGAGGAAAGATGCAGACAAACTCTGTCTTCTTTCCAAACTGACTTAAGATGATTAGAACAAAGATTTTAATGTATTTAAAACATTACAGGGGTTCTTTTTACATTTAAAGCATCATTTTGCTAATTGTTGTTTTGTGCTGCAGTTTCTACAGTTTTGGCCTGAGAGTTCACACATTGACTGTTTCTCATCTCATTTCTACTCTAAATACTAATAATATTCTGTATACTCATACTCATCCTTATAGTATTTTTTTATAGTATTTATCACCTGACTAAAATATATATCTTACTTAAATAGAAGTAGCAATAGCACAGTATGAAAATACTCCATCGCAGGTAAAAGTACTGGATTGAAAAATATAAAACTATAAGAAATATTTGGAGATGAATGTTATATTATGTTAATTGTGATAGATTAAAAAGTATAATATTTAACCCTGAATGATAGTAAAGGAGACATACATTGATTAGCCGCAACTTTAAAAACTGCAGTTTCTTGTTTTACTGCTATGCCTGAGTGGTAAATTTATATTTAAATATTTGCAAATATATGTATGTATTTATATTTATGTATGTATTTTTAAGGGGATCCTGGCTATGTTTAAGAGTAAATTTAATTCTAATACTATTAGTTTGTGTTATTACCTTAGTCTCCCCACTATTACTTTTCTATTTCTTAGTATTTAAAATGCTTATGTCGCTGTTAAACGGGGCACTCACCATGCTGTCACCTAAAGTTACTCTTTTTCGCCAATAGATGGCAGTATTTGATGGGGTATTTGAATAACTGGCGCTGTTTTATGGCAGGAAAGAGTGAGAATCAAATATACTTGAGTAAATTAAGGTATATTCCTGAATAGTCTTAAATAATAATATAGATTTCTTTTATGGTTGTGATAACAACAGATTGAATAAGATACTCACTGTTCGTAGTTCAAAGTCGGTGGTATAAAAGCTCCCATTGAAGCCCCGCCCACTTCCTCCTCGTTTCAAACCGACCGAAAATTCCATGGCGCCATCTTGTCCCCGTCCAATGTGAGTTTCTCGCAATCACATATTAAATCACTTGTTGCATTTCAGTGCCATTCGAGTGCAACTTTATACTGTTGTTCAGCACACAGTCCAGCTGGCTGTATCTTCAAATACCGAAGGGCCCAAGTTGATGACTAGCTTAACTGTGCGAGCAACATTAAGCTAATTAACGCTAAGTAGCTAACTTTAAGCTAGACAATATTAACAGGAGGTAACGTTAATGTTGTCACGGTGTCTCTGAAACGTCCATAGATTCCAGTAAAATAGCAAACACACTGCATGTGTGGCTAAACTAGCTAACATTAGTGACTAGTTACCTGTGGCTAATGTTTACCTATCGGGGAGTCCTTCAAGGATTTACGTTACTAAGATGTAACGCTAATGTGCCTTTAGTATGAATTAATAACTGTGTTGTTTTGGAGACACTTAAATTACACGAGAGTTTACAAAGTAGCATTAAGTTACTGTTAAATTGTTTTGTTTAGAGGTTGCTAGTTAAATTTAACTGATCGTGTCGATAAGATAAAATAACCTAATACTGTTGTTGTTGTTGTTGTTTGTTTGTTATTGACAGACTCATTCCATTCTGCGCCCAGGGTTGGACGTCTATGGACAGCTCCCCTACACAGGTACTTCATTTGAGGGGTTCAAAAACTCCAGACTCATGTAGACGTTAGATGGAGACGTAGACGTAACAGTGGTGCGTTTTAAAACGAAAACGTAATATGTGGACGTAATCATAGTGTGACATTTACACTTAATAGATAGGAGAGACGTTCACTGACTTTTAACTGACATGTTTACTGAAGTCAGTGAACATATAAATGAACATTGCGGATTTTACTGTGTAATGTCACTGTGTATTTGTACTGCGTGTTAATCCTGTCTTCTTACATAAAGTATACTGTATATACTCACCCCCCCACACACTCTTAATATTCCTTGTGTGTGTTGCAGTCTCCATGTTTAGCTGCAGTACCTCGAATGCCTCAGGCCACAGCCATCTGTGTTCCCCCCCCCCCCCCAATTTCACAAACACACACCCACACTCCTCCTCTCTACCCTGTACACCCCCCCCAAGACACACACACACACACACACACTCACACTCACTCCCCCACCTCCCTCCTACTGCCGCCACCACTGCCATATATCTAATTTATGTCCATGGTGAGTGCGTTACACACAGTCATGTATGCATAATATATCGCATGTGTGAAGGAAATGTGTGTGTGCAGTGAACAGTGTAGTCTCGACCACAACTCCTCCCTGTGTTTTGCTGTGTGTGTGTGTGTGTGTGTGTGTGTGTTTTTGTTTGTTTGTTTGCCTGATAAATGTGTGATTCAGTGTGTAGCACTGTCTTTCTTCCTCAGTTTTACACCAGATCTGACAGCACTGATAAAGGGTGAAAGAAGAGAGAGAAAGAGAGTGTGTGTGTGTGTGTGTGTGTGTGTGAGTGAAGGCTGCACAGACACAGCTGTTTCTGGGCTTGACATCCACATGCAGGCAGAATGCCAGATGTCTCATTAGGCAAATTTGATTGGCTCGGTCATTTAGAATGCAGCGATGAGACGGTTCCATATGTGTGTGTCTGTGTGTACATTTACATAAGAGGCCCCCTGTATAACTATTTACATGTGTACATGCTCGGCGTATGTGCATTCATTAACTGTTTTGGTAATATTTGAATTCACAGGCAGATAATTACAGAGACACAAACTAACTATATAATAACTGCAATGTGAAATGGATGTAGTAGAAGAATGTGCTGGAAATAATAAACAAAAACACACGCTCCTCAAATATTTAAACAGCGCAATAACAAAAACTATATATCTCTAAAAGCTTCTATGGTTGATGGTCCAGGTCCTGGTTTCCTGTCAGAGCTGCTCCACCACCTCTTCACAGGAAGAACAAATATAACTGATGACACCTGAGAGCTTCCTGCTTGAGGTAAGTTATCTTTTATCATCTATTATCATCCGCCCTTCACAGAGAGGAAGAGACCCACAAGCTCAGGCTGCTCTAGTGCTCCCCCTAGAGGCCTGGAGAAGTTGTGTTAACAGGATATGCAGCGCTTATTTTGTTGAATTTGTTTTCAGAGTCTCTGTGTTTTTGCTTTTGTATTGTGTCTGCATTTGCAGGAGAAAGGAGACAGGGGGGTTGGCAGGACTCCAGGACTCTGTAGCAGATCCAGCAGAAGTGGGTCCAGGTCCAGATCCTGCTCGAAGTCTGCAAGGGCATCTATCACAGCATGAGTGCTAATGCTAGCTCAGGTAAACAGATTATTACATCTCTGTCTGTCTGCATCTTGTTTATCTGTTAATGTCTCTTTAGTTTCTCTCAGTTTTACTACAGAGACACACTCTTTGTGTTGTTTGTTTTTCAGACAGAGCGTCACTGAGTTAAGAGTGAAAATATTGTTGAAATACAACAAGACATATCACCATATCAGCTCCTCTGAAGTGGCCCTCAAATATAAACATGTGTCCTCACTTTGGGCCACCAGGGGGCAGCATTAAACCTCCTGTGAGTCAACCACTGTTCAGCTGGTTAGTTCCTATGGTAAGTGGTTTTCCAAGCACACTTCTCTGTAATCACACTTTATATATTCATAATAATATTTCTCCTCATCTGGATGGTAATTAAAGATATCAAAAATATTTGTAGTAGTTGAAACTGTATTTCAAAATGTACAACTTTGATTGTAGTCTGTAAAAACTGTAAATCTCACAGGAGGTTTAATGCTTCCCTCTAGTGGTGCAAACTGACGGCACATAGAGTATTTGTGTTGGGGAATTACACTTTTGTGTTTGGCTGCTTGTGAAATTGAATAATTCCTGAAACCGTCTCTTCATATTTCTCTCGTAGAAAACTGGAACACCAAAGTCTGTCATAGTCGATAGAAGTTGTTGATGTTGTTTACATATGTCAGATTGTAATTTTATGGGATGATGTTGGTTGGACCATTTAGTCTTAGATATAAAACTATCAGACTAGTAGATGTGACTAAAATATACATTTGCAAATATGACAGTTGTGGCTCTGCACTTCACACTATCTGATCTCCAATTCATCTGCACTGGAGAGATTAAACCCCCATTTCAGATGGGTTAACAGTCACTTTATTTTTATACAAACATCTTTTTTTAAATTCAAACTGAAATTTAAAGATGTTCTTTAAAACTGACTCAAGAATGTGAGTGATTCTGCCTCCTGAATAATTATAACACAAACAACATCATATTAAAAGTTTATTAAAAGGAAGATTTTTGTACACTTTGTGGTAGAGTTTTGCAATTTTGTTGATTTTCTGATTAAAAAAAAAAAAAAAAAAAAAACAACCAGCTGATTAATCCTCATCTTCAGCAAATCTTCATGTTTAATGTTCATTAAGATTATACAATCTGTCCAGCGGCAGGAAGGATTCGAACCAGACTCCTCTCACCTGGAGAGCTTCACCTTGCGGCGGTAGACCAACGAATCGGACCACCAGAGCCCTTCCCACTCAGCTTCTCTCTCAGCTCTTCACCCATCAACTTCCGCTGATTCAACCAATCACGAGCGGAGCTAGGCGGGCCACAGTCGGTCGACCAATCAGCGCCTTGTCTGACGACGTTGGCTAGCGTCTGCCGTCATTCGACGTGACCTGAGCGGAGGAGAGCAGAGCGGCGGACAAACAAACACGGAAAAAACGAGTAAAAATACGGAGTAAAATCAACGTTTGAGTCGCCGCTTCGTCGCATCAGTTTGTTAACACACGAAGACTCTTCATCACCGAGGAAATCTGGATGTTAAAACGAGCTTTGGAGCTGTTTTTGTCGAACACGAGTGAGGCTGGACGCTGAGCACACGTGCGACGCTAAGGTAAGGCTAACAGCTAGCGGCTAACTGATTAGCGTGGGGCGTTAGCTTTAGCATTAGCCCTCTCGTCTAGTTTATCTTTTGACCTTCCTCCTATTTTCAGTCACTTTTATTGCCTGGGTAACAGAGTGTTTGTGTCACTTGCAGACATGTTGTGTCTTTGTCAGTCACTCTGGTCGCTAAAAGTCAGTTTGTGGTGGTTTGTCAGAGCTTTGTGATCGCGCTGCGTCCCAGCTTTTTGTCGCTTTGTGGCAGTTTTGTATCTTTGCGGTTGTTTTGCTTCACTGTGAGTGTCTACCTGAGGCCTGTACTATGAAAGGAGTTTAATCTCGTCTGATTTAACTCGGGGTTGACAAACCCTGGCTCGATCTGTGTTTAAGGGTACGACGGTGGTTCAGATGTCGGTAAATTGAGTTGGTGTTAACTTGATCGGAGTTAGTGCGCGTGCGTAAACCGTATCTCTCAGATGAAGAGCGCACGTTAATTCTGTGGGGTTGTGAGTAATATGAGACTTATGGACACATAAAATATGTGATGATTACAGTCAACACGTGGGTCACATGTCTGAGAATGAGCTGTTCCTGTTAATGATGTTCTGCCTGGAACACTCAGGCTGTATATGTATGAATGTAATGCTGTTATGTTCAGTATGAACTTCATGTTAACAGTATTTCAGCCTCAGTGGAAACATTTTATAAAGTGGTTCACATTCATATTTCCATCATTAATGCTGCATGTTTTGATATGAAGTCTACAATTACAACAGCCCGTCGCTTTATATTGTCTATTGTCTGTCATTAAATTGAAAATGGAAAATGCACAGCATAAAAAACACTGTTTATTTGTCCACATACCTCTACCATCCACTGCATACTTTATACATACAGTAACACTGAATTAACCACATACATAAACTGCTCAGAGCAGTTTAGAGACGCAGTGTAAATGACCATGGCAGCAGACCTCAGGTAAAACCCATCCACCTTTTGTAGTACAGGTTAAATAGGAAGTTACACCTGACGTTACCCTGGTAAGACAGTAACCTCACTTTATAGTACAGGCCTCTGCTCGTTATTGTGTGTCCTTGTGCTCACCTTTTTTTCTGAATTAATTTTGATTAATTTTTCACCTCAGTGTTATTGTCAAGGTTTTAGCAGAAAGTCTGTTCTCCTTCACTGTTTAACTTTGATGTTCCCTCCATGAGGGAACAGGTGTCAGACAGGTAAACTGGGAATGAATGATTGTTCTTAATTAGGAAGTTGATGATCTTCCACACATAGTTGAAATGTCTCACAGGAGCCAGGTTTAAAGTATCTCATCATTGAACAGCTTTGAACAACTACTTGAGCACAAAGAGGAAAAACAAGCTGTGAGATAGTAAAAGTTGCAGAGAAGGTGATTTACACGTCACAAAAACACATTCTCCATAGACAAGTGTTTTATTCCTTATGTCATTCAGACCCTGAACACAGAATGACTGGGTGTCATTTATTTATGAGGCCTGCTCTCTGTGCACTGTTGTTTCTATGCTGTATGTATAGGTGGATGATAAAATTAATCTAAACTCTGTTTTTTGTAGTTTATTAAAGTCTCGTTCTTGTGTTTTCCAGGTTTTTCCAGGCCTTTCCAGGTCTCCCTCTCCAGCTGCTGCAGCCTGGACAGAAACACCAGCTCTCACACACCACAGAGGTATGAGTCCTAAACATTTATCCAGTCTGAACAAAACGACTTGATCAGTTATTAATGCATGGAGTGTTTTTATTTAAATACACAGTCAGGTCAAATCCAGCACAATAAACACAACAGATGCTCAGCTGTTAAAAGTTATTGTTCAGTACCAGTTAAAGTATATTCACTTTGTTTCTACATCAGAGAAAATCAGGACAAAGTTTTGGTTTTTATTCACTAAATATTTTGGCATAAACACACTGTATTAGTTATGTGTTTTAACCACAGGAAAAAAAGTTTAATTTAACTAAAAGAATCTTTTCAGTGTAAAACTAGAAAATAAGCTGCTGTTATAAACTCTATCTTTGTAAATCCAGAATATAAAGTTTAAAATCAGTTAAATATGAAATCACACACGTCATATTCAGGATGTAAAAAACTCCTCACTCTCAGTCACTGTCATCAGAGCTGATCATAAAGTTTGAGTAAATTAATACTAAACTTAATCAGACTGAATTAATGAATGTTACCTTTATTTATAAACTAAGACAAAACAACACATTAACTAAATATGTGTTAAGAAGAAGGAGAGTGTGTCATTTCCTTTCACCTTTAATCTTTAAAACTTCCTGCTGTAATGTTTCTGTTTCTGTCTGTGGTGTAGTAGTAACAGTACTACAGTGTAGAAATACTGACACAAGTTCAAACCCTGCATGTAACTTCAGAGTGTTTATGATGTTCTTCACAGTAAATCACATGATCACTTCAGTGGTTGATCGACAGACGGCAAAGACACAAACTTCAAAGCTTCATTTTTAAAATGTGTTGCTCTCAGTTTAACGTGGACGTGATGTTTGAAACCGGTGACGGTGTATTGATCATTTTCATTTCTATGTTTCTTCTTTATTTCCTCCAGGTGTCACCACTTCATCCAGAGTGCAGAGACCAGGACCAGGATCCACCACGGAGACCTTCAGGTAACTTTGAGCATCAACAGTCCACCACAGACACTGAGTCATTAAACTGTGTAACAGTTAATCAGTAAACAACCTTCAAACAGACTCATTAATAAAGTTTATTCACACAGTTCATGTAGAAAACTGATTCTATTCTCATCTAATGATCAGCTGTTTGTTAGAAGTCGTCAGAGATTCTGTTTTTAAATCAATCGTCTGTGTTTTTCAGGTGAATTCACAGAAACGTCTGGATCCACTGAAGGTGAAGGTAGGAACAGTTTTATTTCTTTACAAACAACCTTAAACATTTGATTATGAAATCATTAACAGTGTTAAATAATTCAATCAATTCTGCTTTAAAAGCAACAATTTCCTGGAATTAAACCGTAGGTAATGGTTTTAATAACCAACAGTAATTGAACAGCAGTATTAACACTCTGTGTCTCTGCAGGAGGAGGAGGAAGCAGCTGATGAAAGAAAACCACAGAGTGATGAAGCTGTTGATCACAGACAGACTGACAGACCTGCTGCTTCTAACAACAAGACACTGAACTCAACTGGAAACACTTTGTTTTATTGTCCCACCAACATGTGATGGAGCTGTGAGCTTATTTCACACTAACACGTGTCCATCAAACATCTTTAACAACACAAAACTGTTTACGATTCAATGATGGTATCATGAACAGTTAAATGTCGTTAGCGTGTCTCCAGTTGAACTTCAATAGAAACATCAGCAAACTTCAACTGCAAACACTTTATTTTTATTCCCACTGTGACGGAGCCGTGAGCTCATTTTACAGACGAACACGCTAACGACATTTAACTGTTCAATGATACAATCATTAAACAGTTGTGTGTTGTGATAGTCTGTGGAAAAGAAGCGCCTCCTAGTGGTCAAACCTCTGTCATTATCATTACTGTGATTTGTTAAATGAAACAAAATCATTAAAGTTTCTTTTGAATTGAACTGAGTCTCTGTTTTCAAACTAATGTCATACAAATATTCTCTACTGAGCTGATAGATTAACTACTGTTCATACTTTTTATATTATGTAGCTACACTGAGAAAAAAGACAATTTAAATGGTCTCTTAAATACTCTAATTACTACCTCTACTCTTATGGATTACTTTTAATGATACAGATTAGTTTTAACTTTGTTAAAGGTGTCAGGTTATAAAGAGTCAAACTGCAGCTCAGTGATAAAAACAATGGACGAACTCTGACCTTCTGGAAATCTCCACGTCTGTGTCTCTTCTCTCTGAGCTGCTTTGAGTCCTGAGGAGAAAATAACAACAATCATCAGAAACCTTTCAAACCATCACAATAAAAACACAGAGGGTTTCTGGGTAATGAAGTTCAAACTATCAAAAGATGGAAAAATAATTTGGAATTATATTTGAAGGTAAAAGTTTTGTTGTTCTACCAGGTTGTTATTTTAGAGGAAATAATGACCAATTTTGACCCCTTACTATACTATGACATTTTTTGACCAATTTTCATGCCTTACTATATTTATTTGACCATTTTCTTTACTATCTATGACATTTTTTGACCAATTTTCATGCCTTACTATACTATGACATTTTTTGAC